>NW_028270180.1:56849947-57152620 GCF_037043375.1 Chiloscyllium plagiosum
TTTCTTTAGAAACGCGCGCGTAAATGTCTTGCATGCAAGCGAAGAGAACTGAAACTTTTTGTTTTGCACTTTCTGGAGAGGATTTTGGCTAACGGATGACATAGCTGTCAGGTCATTTGAGTGCAAATGGAAGGATTTAGGAACATGGAAGTCGGAAAAAAGGATGGATTTTAACTCTCTGATTCTTATTCTCATTCAGAGAAATTACCCATCGAGGTCCTGCCATACAATACCACCTCAATGATAGTAGGCGTTGTTGCCTTCAATTAAAAAGAAATGTCATAGCCATTCTCATATTCCAGATACTGAAAGGGTACGCTGAATAGAGTCACGATGATATCACACAGTGACTTTTAAAAACAGCGAAGACAAGAAATTGTTCTTTTGTCGGACAGAACTGGAATATTGCTGGAAAAAAAACACTTCCCATTTACAAATAATTGGCCAGGCAAACGAATTATCTTGTCTTGCAGTAAAATACATACTTACATCTTGTGCTATTATTTTTTGCTAATTGTCCTGATAATGAAAAATCAAAACAAACGACTTTGTTGATCTGTGTCCTTATCAGATAAAAAAAAGGGTAAAGAATAAGGGGCGAGTGCAGAACATTTTCGGAGAGTAGAAGGAGGAAAACAAAATTGCACAGCAAACGTTACTGCAGATGAACCTCAGGCAAGTGTCGTGGAGGAAGAGTACAGTGGACACCAAACCACTTGAAAGCAAAAACGTTGCACACTCCCATTCTGGGGGAAACAGAAAGTATTCAAGAACAGATTTGATTATTGTCCTTATTATTTGACTCACGTTCAACTCTTTGAATAGTTTTCGTTTTAATAATGATAGAGTTATAATAATTGGAGAGTATTCAGCTTTTTCGTTTTAACCAGTTATTCGTTGATCAGGTATTATACCGAGTCTGTAAATATTAATCGACTATGATAAAAGTGTTGACCTTAATCTGCAGAAAAAACATAAAAAACTTAAACGCTGTTACCATGTGAGTTCAGTTCAATAATGTCTGTCGAAGGAAACGTGCAAACGACGCAGTTGAATAGGATATGTAGATTGGTGGGTTCTGATCCAGATTTATATGTTCAACAAAATAAAAAGAATGTAAGAAAGTAAGGAATTGTTTGGAAAACGTCAGCAGTTCTTGCAGCACAGAACAGGCAACACAGAACAGTAGGGTATAGCATAGGCCCTTCGGAACACGATGTTGTACCGAGCATTTCCCTTAATTCAAGATCACGGTAACATACACATCCCTCAATTTACTGTCGTCCATGTGCTTGCCCAGCTGCTGCTTAATTGTCCCTAATGCCACTTACTCTACTACCACCGCTTGCAGATCATTCTACCACCCAAGACTCTCTGCTCAAAGAATACATCTCTGACATCTCCCCTCACCATCCCCCAGCCACTTTAAAATAATGACCCTCCTGACAGCCATTTCTGCCATGGGGAAAGGTTCCTGGCTACCTACTTCATCCATGTCTCTCACTATCTTACACACATCTATCAAATCAGTTCCTGTCTTCCTTCGCTCCAATGTGAAAAGCCCGAGGTCACTCAACCTCACTTCATAAGACAGCCCCTCCATAACGGGCAGAATCCTGATAAATGTCCTCTATCACCTCCGTAAGCAACCCCCATCCATCCTTATAACAAAGCGACCAGATTGAATACATTATTCCAATTGTTGTCGAACCAGCAGTTTATAGATTTGCAACAATATACCGTGGCTCATGATATCAATCTCCCGTTAATGAGAGCTAAAACACCATACATATTCTTAACAATGCTATCAACTTGCGTCGCAACTTTGAAGGATCAATGTACGTGGACCACAATATCCAATTGTTCCTCCACATTGCGAAGTATTCTGTCTTATATCTTTATTCAGTATTCCAATTCAAGATTCAAAAATGAATCACTTGGCATTTCTCCAGGGTGAACTCCAACTGTCACTTCTCATCACAGCTCTGCAGCCTGTCAATGATTTGTTGTTGATTGCAGCAGCCCACGACACGATGTGCAACACCGCCAACCTTAATGTTATCAGCATTTCTACTCAACCACCCTTCCGCTTCTTCATCCAAGTCTTTTCTCTAACCAAACCACAGAGATCAGACGCTCAGTAATAGATCCCTGCGGCGCACAAATGGTCACCCACCTAAAGGAGGAATGGTTTCCATCTAATACCAAACGTTGCCTTGTTGTGGCCAGCCAATTCTGCACTAAGACAGCCAAACTTTCCGGTATCCCATACCTCATAAATTTCTGAATATGCCTATTGTGGTGAACCTTTTCAAGTGCCTTACCGATAACTATATATAGAATTTCCTCTGCTCGACCTTCATCAACTTGACTCATCACGTTCTCAAAAAACTCTATAGCGCTTGTGAGACATGCCCTACCCATGACAAAGCCATGTTGACTAAAGTTAACCAATTATGTCTTTCCAAAATACATCTACGACATTTCGCAGAATCCGTTCCATAACTTGTTTCCCACAGTCATGAAACTGACTGCTCTGTAATTCGCCGGGACGTACCTATTTAATTTCTTGAACAGCGGAGCAATATCCATCTCCCTCCACTCAGCAGGTACTCGTCTCGTCGAGAGTGAGGATGCAAAGGTCATGGTCAGAGGGGCAGCAATCTCTTTCCTCGAATTCTGCAATAACCTTGGGCATATCTGTTCTAGCCAAAGCGACATGTCTATCTTGACGCTTCCCACAATGTACAGCACATCCATTTCGGAAATATCTTTGCTTAAATCTACCAATGATGTCCACGGTGCTCTCACTATCAATAATATCCGTCTCTCTCGTGAATACTTAAGCAAAAACCAGATTTCAAGCCTTCACTACCTCTTCAGACTCCAGAACAAGTTCACTTCACTATCCATGATCGTTCCTACCATCTGTCTGGATAATCTCTTATTCCTCACGTACGTGCAGAACGCCTTTGATCTTCCCCTAATCCTTGCAGCCAAGGATTTTTCAGGTCATCGCCTAGCTGTCCTCAGTTCATCTTCGAGTTCTTTCTTCGGTACCCTGAAATCCTCTGAGGCTGTTCTACATACTTGCTTTCCCAAACTTAAGTAAACTTCCCTCTTCCTTTCGATGAGAAGCTCCTCTACTCTTGTCGTCCAACGTTCAATCACCTGAACATTACTTGCCTGCGTCAGTGGGGAAAAGATGTTCAACACTGGCAGCAAGTACTCCACAACAGCCTCCACATTGATTGTGTACATTCCCTGTCGAACAAATTTTCTCGAGTTATAATCTACAAGTGGCGATAATTATCAGCACCTGTCTAATAGCCGTCTAGTTTGCACTCCTTCAAGTAAGTACTTTCCCGTACTCCCTGCTCCTATTCCTCTCCATGTTTATGCTAAATGTGAGGTTGTTGTTACTGTCACTGAAATATTCTTCCATCGAGATGTCTGACACCTAGACTGACGCGTTGCCTAGCAGCAATCTAATATGCACCCACCCCCCACCCCCAGTCGGCCGATCTACATGCTGAGTCAGCAATCCTTCCGTGACACATGTAACACAAACAGCTCCATCCAGACAATTTGCACCAAGGAGTTTCTAATCAATATTGGGGAATTGGACTCAACCAAAACAACATCTCTGTTACAGATGCACCTTTGCAAGATCTACTGCTCAATCTATACTTTCATGTTTCTGCTGCAGTGTGGGGCGGTGGGGGAGTGGGGGCTTGGGGGGTGCGGCGTTTATAGAAAACGTCCAATAAATTGACTGCTACTTTCCTGTTACTGAGTTCTAACCTTATTGGCTCAGTAGACAAACCCTCCCTTACAAACTCATTTTCTGCGTTTGTGATGCACTCTCTAATTAGCAATGCTATTCCCCTATTCCTTTACAACTCTACCCTTCTTAGACCTAAACCCTGTAAACTTCAGCAACCATCGCTGCCCCCGTGAAATGCATAACTCCGTTATCGCCCCAGCATCGTAACGTCCGTGGAGTGAAAGCAGAGTTAACGCTTTGTGTCCGGTGACCATTCTTCAGAATGAAAAGAATGTTAACGGCATGACAAAGTTCGTTAACTGTGCAGAAGAAGTACATAATTCGGACAGAGTGAAGAATCAAAGATGTTGTAACGTACTAATGGCACTTTTAATAGATTGAATCTGTGTCAAATTTTGTTTGTGGAAGTGAGAACAAAAATTCTTGAATTCGAAAATAAATGCTGTTCAACGAGAATAAGATTCGTCTTTCCAGCAAGACGTTCTGAAAATGGAGACAAGAAATAATACACTGCAGTGAACCACAAGATTAAATGCCGTTTACTTAAAATCCCTACGATAACTTTTAACACTGATATATATCACAATTATTCCCTTCAACAAAACTGAATGCTATACCTGGATTCCAGATCACCGCAATGACAGGGTAGTAAATGGCAAACAGCAACAGTGACTTGCTCATTTTCCATCAGGAACTCTTTTTCCATTCTGATACGTAAATTTATGAGTCATAATTATGCCTAATGGCAGTGTCCCAGAGATAATTAGCTCATTTATAGAAATGCTAAAAATAAGATGCAGGCCTTGATGCAAACAGGATAACGTAGCAAAATGTTGCTTTTCTTTTCAAAAAATATAATTTTTTTCAAGGGACCATTTTCATATCTGAATTCAAATTCGAGAAATGAGATCTACTTCTGTAATGCAAAGGAATATAAGATCAACAGTTTCAATGCTGAAAGTGGCCACTGTACGAGAATTATTGTCGGGGATAATAGTGATTTTGGCACATCATATTGCTGACGAGAAATGAGCAGTCCGGGCAGCATCTACATTGATGACTTGTCAAGTTGTCAACATCACTCATCTTCAACCATGTGATCACAGCTCACGAGGAAGTTGGTTCCACATTGCAGGGAAAGTGTGCATTAACTTCTGTACGATTATTTGTATTTAGTGTGGCAATTCCAGCTGAACACAAATGCTTTCTTTATCATTGAAACAACTTTACTTCTTTCTCATTGAATTCCAGCACTGATTGAAAGAGGTAATTGATATCTATATATGTATGAAGATTTATTTAATATTGTCACTTGCACGTTGGTATACTGAAAGCTGCAAAATGTCGCCATGCTGTGGCGCTATTTTAGATTATAGAAACAAAATAAGTTTCAATTGCATAAATTGAAACATTTGGAATTAATTGATAAAAAATATTATTTTACTGGAAGAGCAATACAATGTTTATTTCAGCACTACAGTAATAATGTGTTGGTTTTGAGGAAGTACAGTTGTCGCCTGATTTATTCGTCGTGAGCAGGCTGTGTACCTTCTGTTTGGATTACTATGATCATGTCACATCATCATCATTACCTTCCAATGTCCTGTTTCAAATCCATACTTGCATAAGCTCTTATAAGTTTGCACTTTTATCATTTGTGTTGATCTTTTCTCGTTTATCAGAGTGTAAATTAGTCACAGTGCTAAGATAACCCAAAGAGTGGTGGGGGCATGGAATGCGCTGCCTGTGGGAGTGGTAGAGTCAGAATCTTTGGTGACCTTTAAGCGGCAATTGGATAGGTACATGGATGGGTGCTTAAGCTCGGACAAATGTTCGGCACAACATCGTGGGCCGAAGGGCCTGTTCTGTGCTGTATTGTTCTATGTTCTATGTTCTATGTTCTATGTTCTATAAGTGCAGAAGATGTTGTGAAACTTCAGAGAAGATTTTCAAGCGTTTTTCCTGTGTCCGAGGAATTGAGATATCGGAAGAGGTTGAATAAGCTGGAACTGTTTTCGGAGGCTGAGGGCTGACCTTATATTACTTCATAAAATCATGGGCGACATGGGTAGGATAAATTGACAAAGTCTCTTCTTTGGGGTGGGCGAGTACAAAACTAGAGGGCATAGGTTTAGATTCAGACTGGAAAGATTTTTAAGAGACATAATGGGCAAGATTTTTACACAGGCGGTGGTGCGTGTATGGAATGAGCTGCCAGAGAAAGTGATAGAAGCGAGTACAATTGTAAAATTTAATAGGAATCTGGATGGGTATATGAATAGGAAGGGTTTGGAGAGATATGGGCCAGTGCTGGCAATGGGATTGCATTGGGTTGGGATATCTGTTCAGCATGGACAATTTGGACCAAATGGCCTATTTCCGTGCTGTGCGTCTCTATGTTTCTACAACGCTATGGCCAGTCAATTTCCTTATGAATGTGGAATATGGGTTGCTGACCGTGTCTATAGTCCTCATAATTCGTTGTCTCATAATAATTTCATTTCCCAATTACCTCCCTTTTCATAAATGAAATTCTACATCTCAGTCAACGATACACTTTAACTTTCCAGACAAATCTCCTCTGTACACGCTTCAGTAAAATCTAAAGCCTCCTATTATGTGGATTCCAGAACGGCATACAATAGTTGATTTGTGAATTGAAAATCAGTCACTCAACAAAATCAAAGGGGAAGTCTTCTCAACGGTGGTAGCCTTTAAGGTGGCTTGTTCAAGGAGCAGTGAGAAAGTAACATTGGATTTATTGAGGGCGATATTTGCGACTGACAAATGTTTGAAAAGACGTTTATCAGACATCTCATGATTTTATCCAAGTCGGGAGCAGGATCAAGACACCAATCGATCTAACCCGACTTCCAATTCCATCTCTCCGTTAGCCTGCAATATTTCCAATTCTGAAAGCAAGTTTGCCTTCTGATAGACTGCATGTGTTTTTTGAAACGAATGCTACTTTATGTCCTCGGTGTTCCTATATTCTACATTATAATTTCTAATCTGATGTGTATCATTGAGCAGTGGGAATTCTCAATAAACGAAACAGGACAGGAAATAGGGTTGATGACCGGAAAAGATAATACAAGGAAATCTGCCTCCAGGAGCCCGTTCTGTCATTAAATATGATCATGATCAAACCGACATTCACCGTGTCTGATTTCTTATCTTTCCTGGAACCCATGATTCCCCGACTGATCAAAACATTTTCTCTCTTAGTCTTAAATATTCCCAAGTAATCTGTCCCCACAGCTCTCAGTGCCCAGTAGTAGACGACTCTCTGAGAAAAAAAAAATCCTCTTGTTCCATAGTCTGGAATTGGTGCCCGGCAAATCTGAGACTAACTTTTCTGTTCTTAGATTCTGTACTGATGGGAGATATCCTCATAGTGTTTACCCGAATGCTTCTTCAGAATTGCATCGATTCAAATGAAATCATCTGTTTTTCGTTGAAACTCGACTGACTACTCTCCCAATCTGTGTAACTTTTTACAATTAGATAAGTCCTCTGTAGCTTGGATCATCCTGGTAAACCTTCTCTGAACTAGAATGAACGGATATATCTCTTTATTCCAAGGTTAACAGACGTTGTCGCGTTCTGCATGGGATTAGATTAAGCTTTAGGCTCAACACACTTGAGTCTAACATAGTAGTTGTGATACAAAACAAGGAAATTGGCATAATTGGAAACCTATCTCGATATTATAGAAAATAATTCATATTTGATCTACTACTCCAAATCTGCAGCAGGTACCAACGCAAAGCCAATTTCAGAATAAGCGAATTGTTTGAAAGGAATAGCCGGAAGAATGAATTTTTCAGTGGAAAAAGACTTCGAGATTGTTATATCTGCTGAGAGTGAGAGCGGGAGATAGAAAGGTGTATGCACAACGCCAACTTTTATAATCGAACGACGGAAAGTAAAAATCAAAACTATGTATCTACATTAGCCTGAACCTAGTCACTCATGCTTCATTCAAGATCTTCAACCTCAGCGTCAAACAACCAAAAGAAAATCCATAAACCTATTTTGAACACACCGCGACCATGTTCTAATCTGCACCTACATGGATCCTTCATGCATACAAACAATTTTAGGCCCCAACCCCCTGCTTCGTACAGCGAAGGCAATTCGAAATTAACATTCCAATTTACTCTCGATGCTGGAAGCTTTCATTTGAGCCAACTTGATCAGTGTCCTAATCGAGACAATAGTTTGGTATAAATTTCATTTCACTTGTGGAAAATTCTAAACGTAAATTGGAGAGTAAAGTCCTTTGTTCAAACAGAGGAGTTTAGAAATATACGACCACGCTGTTCAGCCATTGCATGAGATAATGACATTATACACGTCAGAAATGTAATAACTGTTCATAGACTGATTCAACAGAAGGTGAACATTGTCACACAATGATAAATCTGTCCGGAATAAACTGTTAAGATACAAAGCAAGTTGTTACTTAACGACTCAAGCAGGTACCCATGCGTTGTTGAGATTAAAAAACAAACCTGTTCTGACTCTTGCTTGATAAACTGGATGTCTTAACGCCACAGGACAATTGATTTCACTGCAGAAGATTTTACGGAATGAACAACAGGTAATCTATGTCTTTCGACTCTATTGTAAACACGAAATCTTAACAAGATGGAGAACGTTTGATCGGAAGACAAACTGCAGACTTGCACTAATTTGGCTGAAAGGACCTTAAACAATAATCATCAACCTTGAATACCTTGGAAAATAATGACAAGTGTGGCAATCATCAACGTATGCCTTCAGAGGCTGAAGGACAAAATAGTTATAATAACGTAAACGTGAGCAGTAAACCTTCGAAGAATAACCCGGTAGAATGACCGAACACTGTTACTATCCGAAACAATACCACTGTAGGTTGAAGTCCTGGTCAGATTATGTCCATTAATATGGTGAAAGCTATTTTTTTTCCCTTCTTTATAAATGCTTACCGAGGGACTTAACATTTCGTTCCTTACTTGGTCGTACCGTGTACATCAATTTTACCTTAAGAAAGTACTCTGATCTATTATGTTTCAATCCAAACTTTATAAACTCTCACTTGCTTTCATTAATAGCTATATCAAATATCTAGATCAGTTGTGCCCATTCACTATCTTTACTCCTGTGTTAAGTTTATGAATTCTTTTAAACTGCCAATGGAGTTGTGTAACTTTCTGTCATTGGTAAATTTAGATATGAACCTGTCTACTTCATTGTACATGCCGTTATTAACCGATTGGCGCAAATGAGCCCAGGTTGCAGATCTGTGCCAGCCATTATTGGTCACTGCCTGCGAACTTGAGTCCTGCTCATGAGCTTGAAACAATCATTTATCGATGTCTATTGGAAGTGTATCTTTACATCTGTGAGTTTCTACCTGAGTTAAAAAATCTCCGTATGTTAATTTATTGAATCTGTACTGGAAGTGCTTATAAGCAACATCCATAAACATTCCACACCTCAATTTTCCACCTGGTTCCAAGGACTCTTCCCGCAAGAAATCGATGAAATTCAGCACTTCCGCTATCTCCGCCCCTGATCTATCACGTGCAACGAGTGGGAATGTTTACGAGGATTCTTGCAAAATGGTGGATGGCCAACGGGTTTGGAGGTATTTACTGTGATTAGGTCAGTGTTTCAACTCCTGTCATTGTCTTCTTTACCTCCCTGTGAAAGGGCAGATGCCAAGGTGTACATTCGGATATAAAATTGGAGGTGCATTAAAACAATCAGTTTGAGTTTTGGTAACTTTCTGCAGTGTTGATTTATGCAGGCTATTTCTCTGAAATGTTTGGTAGATTTTGGTCAGAAATGGACAACTCATTACAATTCATTTTACAAATAGTAGATTTCATTTGCATAATGAGCAAGCCTTATCGTTGTTTTCATCGTGTTCTCCAATATATCATCAAAGTAGCAGAGACAGTTAATTTTTAAGTCGTTATCTGCTTTGTCTAATGGTCGAGACTGCCTTTGCAGTTGAAACAAGTGGCATGATTCTCTTCACATTTGGACACGGTTGGATGATAATCTGAAATACCAAATTGTTGAATTGGATAATGTGCTTGGATAACATTTCATGTTGAAAGACTGGACGTACTATATAACTTTGTTGTTGTAGTGGAGTGGTTAAGCTCAGAGACATCAGTTTCGGATATTTTCGATCCAAACGTGCTGAGAGAAAAACGTCGAAGTAACTAATCACAGTTGTTAATTGCCTCATCTGGCTAAAAGGAACACATACTGGGATCAATTTGCTTTTCACAGTAAACATTTATTGCATGTTATTTCCTCCCTTGGCACGTCACTTCTATTTCTGTCTTTGTTGTACGTTTGAACACGGACTCGCATTTCACGTGGCAAACACCATCGAGTCAGTTATCATGGATACTAGGCGTAGCATTCAATATTTGTCTTCAGCTCCAGCTACTTAATCTCTCCGCACAGTCAACGTCAGAATTATTTTCTCCTCATGTTTAAATCCAGCTTCCCTAATTTTCTAAAATGTCCTGGTCCTGGAACAGCATTATGAATTTCGACGAAATGCACATTTAACAAGTGAGAACAGCTGTTAGCGGTGTAGGCCGTTGTGCCTGCTCTCCCATTCCCTACGATTTAGGCCAAAATAGCATACCTCAGATTCACGTCCTTGCCTTTCACCATGATCGAACAATCCCCTCCTGATTAACAATTTACAAAGCAGTCTCCAATATACGAAATGGGACAGACCCCACAGCTGTCTATAGCAAGGTGTTGCAAAGAGGCACAACACGCAATAACTCTGTTTTCTTGCCCTGATTTCCAAAGTTGTAACTTTGAATGTTCGTACGTTTTCTGCGATAAAACAGTGCCACGTTTTCTTAGCAAAGAGGCTTCTTCAAATCTACAGATTGCATTCGATCGTGGTAGTTTTATAATGGCTATTTATCGGAGGTATGGAATATTCAATCGTAAAGTCAAAGTATAATATAATCCTGAGGAGGATTTTCAGCTATTGAATCTGTACTGCGAACAATGCGATAAGGCATAACCTAATGCACATTTACGACATTTCACGACTTATGTATGTGTGTGTGCGCGCACGCACACACTTGTATATATTATATATATATATATGTATATATACACACACACATATATACACAGTTCTTCCAATCCAATCCAATGCATTTTAAAATTAGATATATACATATATATTTTGATTATTCGACTAAATGTGGGAGGATTGTAAATTGCTTTCTATAAATTTTGCACACTCCTGTCAAGATCTAATGCAACCGAATAAGTATTTCCCTCAACATTCTCTGCTCCAAATAAATAGCCAAACTTCTTTTCAGTGCTGAACATGCTCTAACTTCGGCAACGTCATGGTGATTGTCCTTGGCAACCCATGAAGTGCAATCACATCTGTCCCGAAGGCCTTAAGATATAGGGACAGGAACTATACTGTTTGGTCCATCGAGTGTTCTCCACCATTAAATCCACGCTGAAAGATATTTCAAACCCATTTTCTGGCTACTCCCTGGAACCATTGATCCATTTGGCAATCACGAAATCTGTTTTTGCTTTAATTTTTCTTAATGACCTGGACTCCACAGACGTCTGTGGCTTTGAACTCGATTCATTCACCAGTTTATGGCGACAGATGTTTCTTCTTATCACTGTTCAAAAGGGCATTCCTTTACTCTTAGCCTGTGCTCTCGTGTCCTTATTTCTGTGTCAATGGGAACATCTTCCCAATGTCAACTCTGACCACATCGTTCAGTATTCTGTAAGTTTCAATCAGATTCCCCCTCATCCTTCTAAGACCATCAACATCAATAGCAGAGTCCTCAAATGTTCCTCATATATTAAGCCTTTAACTCCTGACATCATTCTTGTGAAGCTCGTCTGGATCAGATCGGGAACAAATCCATCTATCCTGAGTGTAGGGCTTAAGGTTATTCACAATATCTAAATGTGGATCGTCCATTGCCTTGGAGAAAGTGAGGACTGCAGATGCTTGAGGTCAGAGCTGAAAAATGTGTTGCTGGAAAAGCGCAGCAGGTCAGGCAGCATTAAAGGAGCAGGAGAATCGACGTTTCGAACATAAGCCCTTCTTCAGGAATGAGGAGGCTGTGCCAAGTAGGCTAAGATAAAAGGTAGGGAGGAGGAACTTGGGGGAGGGGCGTTGGGAATGGGATAGGTGGAAGGAGGTTAAGGTGAGAGTGATAGGCCGGAGAGGGGGTGGGGGCGGAGAGGTTAGGAAGAAGATTGCAGGTCAAGAAGGCGGTGCTGAGTCCGAGGGTTGGGACTGAGATAAGGTGGGGGGAGGGGAAATGAGAAAGCTTGAGAAATCTGCATTGCCTTGTAAAGTCTGAGCAACATATCTTTTATTTCCATCTTTTCGAGACAAATGGCAACATGGTATTTGCGCTCCTAACTATCGACTCCAACTTCAAGTTCAATTTAAGAGCAACCTGGACAAGGTTCCAATCCCATTTGCACGCCAGATTTCTGAATTCTTTTCCCCATTTAGAAAATAGTATATGTCCCTATTCTTCCTATCAAAGTGCATAACATCACATTTCGAAACATTGCATTTCATCTGTGAATGACTTGCATACTCTCCTAACCTATCTATATCTTTCTGCAGTCTTTCTCCAAATCAACACAATCTTTCCCTCCACCTCCCTTTGCTTCAGCTGCTAACATGGCAAGAATACTCTCAGTTTCTTCATCTAGATCATGAATGGATGAAGCGAAATATTTTGGATACAAAACTGTTTCTTCTTTAACACCACTAATCACCACTTCCATCCTGAGAAGGACACTTTTTATCCCCCTTCTGCCTTCTGCAGATAGCCAATCTTCTATCCATACCAGTACGTTGTTCCTTTCACCATGGGCCTTGATCCATCTCCGCAGCCTCTCGCACCACCCCTTATCAAAGGCCTACTGAAAGTCGAGACTGATAACGTCCGTTGACTATCCTTGCTCTAAGCTGCTCGTTAACGTCTCAAAGAACTCTAACAGTTTTGTCAGGCATGACTTCCACTTGATTAAACGATGATAACTTTGTCTCATTGTACCACATATTTCCAAACATTCGGATATCTAATCTTTCCAAATAGAATGCAAAATTCTACCACCAATTTAGGTCAGGATAATCGGCATGTAAATTTCCATTCCCCCCTCCCTTGTTTCCTACTTAAACCTGGGGATACTTTAGCGATTCTGCAGTCTTCTGCGACGCTGCCTCACTCTAGTGATACCTGAAAAATCACGATTAAAACATTCATTTTCTCGTCATATACTGCTTCAGAGCTCGAACCTATAGCAGATTGGGTTGATGTGAATTGTTTAATAGTATGGTGATCAGAACTGTGCACTTCTCTGACGAAAAAAGTACAGTCTTCTTCAAAGATATCAACCCTCCTGTTGTAATCTATCTCTCGACTGTTCAAGGCAAGCACGCTATTTCGTGTAAATGGACACTTTATAGCCGCATCATTACTAGAATGGCAAACAAAAATTGGCTCTATAATACTTTCTATGTTGAGGATAATTCCTATGCGTGCAATGTGTTCAGATCAGCCCGACGACGAGAAACCAATGTCATATGACTGAGCTATACCCGCTAAAACATTACTTCCCACACGAATGCCTCAGAAAAAAGGAACAACCACGATGTTTCAAAAACACACCAGCTGTCAACACCCAACCAGCCAGAAACACAGCAGAACAGAATTGCCGCAGGATGCTCGGAGAAATAATGAATAATGCCAACAAGCCACTCTAAAACTATGAAGAAGAACGGTCTGGGCAAGAAAATTTTCGTGACAGAACACCAGCGCTTCATCACAGGCTAACTGGTGATTTAACTTAGCATGGTGCTGATACGTCTGAGAATAGATCTACCAGGTCAGCCAACAAACTTACAGCCGGACTCTACATATACCCCTGGTAAAATCAATGACTGCAGATGCTGGAAACCACATTCTGTATTAATGGTGCTGGAAAAGCACAGCAGTTCAGGCAGCATCCGAGGAGCAGGAAAACGACGTTTCGGGCAAAAACCCTTCATCAGGAATGCAGGCAGTGTCTGAAGCCTGGACAGATAAGTGAGAGGAGCGTGGGGGTGGGGAGATAGTAGCACAGAGTACCAAGGGTGAGTGGGGAGGGGATGAAGGTGATAGATCGGGGAGGGAGGGTGGAGTGGATAGGTGGAAAAGAAGATAGGCAGGTAGGGCAAGTCAGGACAAGTCATGGGACAGTGCTGAGCTGGAAGTTTGGAACAAGAGTGAGGTGGGGGAAGGGGAAATGAGGAAACTGTAGAAATCCACATTCATGCCCTGGGGTTCGAGTTTGTTTCAGGACATGGTTGAAGAGCTTCAAGGCAGAGGAAATGACCTGGCAGTTGCAGTGGGAGAGGGACTCCCTGAGATTCGAGGAGAGAGAGGAGGAAAACTTCTTCAAGGCAGGCATCCTTGCAAGAGTATTCGCAGTAGGGTTAAAATCAACTGGGTAAAAACAATGACTGCTGATGCTGGAAACCAGATTCTGGATTAGTGGTGCTGGAAAAGCACAGCAGTTCAGGCAGCATCCGAGGAGCAGGAAAATCGACGTTTCGGACAAAAGCCCTTCATCAGGAATACAGGCAGAGATCCTGAAGGTGGAGAGATAAGTGAGAGGTGTGTGGGGGTGGGGTGACAGTGAAAAGATTGAAACGGAACCAGCAGACAATGCTGGGATCCCCTGTGTCCGTTCCCTCATTAACAAGCATATGATCTTGGACGGTGTTGAGGGTTTCGACCGAGCGGAGGCAAGTTAGAGTGGTGTGTTCACTGGCACTGAGCCTTACTGTGCGTTTCAGGAAGAAGGGATGAAGTAGGGTAGGACAGCGATCGTGACTGGAAATTCTGTGGTCCTGAAGGAAACTCCCAATGGTATGTTGCCTCCTCGGTGCTCGGGTCAGGAATGTCTCAGATCAAGTCTACAAGAATCTTAAAGGGTAGGGTGAGCAGGCAGAAGTCGTGGTACAATGATGTAGGTAGAAACAATGCATGAGGATCTGAAGTGAAAATTGTGGCAGTCAGGTTGTAAGGTAGGAGTTAGAACGAGCAGAGAAGCGATTCCAGGATTGCTACCGGTGCCAAGAGCTAGTGACACAAGGAACAGAGAGTGGGTGCAGCTGAACACGTGGCTACAGAGATGGTGTAGGAGAACAACTTTTGATATGTTTCGATATCATTGTATATATAGGGGGAAGGTGGGATCTGTAAAAGGAAGACACCTTTCAACTCAAATGGAACGGTAACAATATCCTTGGTGGGGGATTTGCCAGAGGCCTTGGCAAGGGGTCAAATACTTTGGCAGGGGCATGGGAGCCGGAGCAATCACGCAGATGATGAGTTAGCTGGTGAACAGGCAGATACAGAGTGCAGCGAGTCCGACAGAAAAGATAGATAGTTGAGACGTTAAAGTTGCAATCAGTGTGAGAGGTTGAATTGTGCACATTTTGACACAAACAAACTGCCAGAAATAAGGGTGAAGAACTTCGAGTATGGATCAGTAGTGAGAACTGCAACGTTGTGGCCATTCCAGAGATTTGGATATCACAAGGGCAGGATGGTTGTTGGATGTGCCGGGGTTTAGCTATTTCAAAAGGAAGAGAGAGAAACATGAAAGAGGTGAGAGAGTGGCTTTGCTAAATAAGTCTAACATCACAACAACATAAAGGGAGTTCATCGAGGAGGGTTTGTCGACTGAGTCAGTATGTTTGGAAGGCAGACACGGGAAAGGAGCAGTCATGAGATTCGGGGTTTTCGATAGAACAGCACGCCCATCCCCGCCCGCTCTCAATAACAACAGAGACTCGGAGGAGCAGATTGGGAGGCAGAGCTTGAAAAAGTGCTGAAATGTAAAGATTGTTGTCGTGGGTGACGTCAACTTCCCTCATAATCATTACAACCTCCTTCGTGCAACTATTTTGAATGTAAATGACTTTGTTCAGTGCATCAGGAAAGATACTTGACTCCTAATGTAGTTATGCCATCTGGAGGGATGGCTTATTTGAATTGGTGCTTGGAAACGAGCAGGTCAGGGGTTAGATCTCTGATTGAGTCATATTTCAGCGACAATGAACAAACTCTCTGATCTTTACTATAGTCATGGAGACTGATTGGTGCAGACGATTAGGGACTAATTTTTAATTTGGGGAGAGGGATTACAATGTTATGAGATAGGAACTGTCAAGCACAAAATAAGAACAGACGTTTCAAAAGAAAGGCATGACCGAAGTGTAGAGGTTGTTTATGGACTGCTGGCTACGAGTGTTGGATAGGTTTGTCAAGTGAGTTAATGAAAAAATGGTAGGGTTAAGGAACCATGAATGACAAGCGATCTGTAACATGCAGTGAAGAGGAAAAAGGAAGTTTACTTAAGATTTTGGAAGCAACGACCAGGGCGGTCTCGAGAGGGTTACAAGATATCCAGGAAGGAACTGAAGAATGGACTGAGGAAAGCAAGATGGAGACATGAAAAATAAACCTTGGATGGTAAGATTAAGGAAAACTGCAAGGAGTTCCAGATTTGTCAGAAAAAGAGAAGTATGTTCTGAGTGAGAATCATGTCTATCAGTGACAGTGAACAACAAAGATTAACGAAAAAAGAACAAAGAAAATTGCAGCACAGTAACAAGTCATTTGACCCTCCATGCTTGTGGCGATCGAAATTACTGATAAATTATCACTTATCTAAGTATGTTGCCTATTCTGCAAGACGATGTGTCCCTTCGCGCCCTTCCCATTCATATATCTGTCTTGTTACGTCTTAACTGACGATATCTCGGCCGCCTCTACCATCTCTGCTGCTAAAACATTCCGGACACCCACCGTTCTCTGCTTAAAAAAAACTTTCCCGGCATATTTCCCTCAAATATTTTCCCCTCGCCTTGAACTCTTGACGTATAGTGATTGAGTCCTGGAAAGAAAGTTTCTTACTTTCCACCCTGTCTATACCACTCATGTTTATGGCAACTCAAGCCAATTCTCCTCCACCTCCGCCTTCCTAATGAAAACAATTCTAATCTACTGAATCTCTTTCATGGCTAGCGCCCTCCATATCAGGCAACATCCTGGTGAACCTCCTCTGCACCCTTGCCAAAGCATTGACATCCTTACTGTAATGTCGTGTCCAGAACTGTGAACTGTATTCTAAGTTTGGCCAATTTGGTATACGCAGTATTTCAAAGTCCTCTAGAACTGTAGCATGACCAGTCATATCGTGTACGCAATACCCCGTCTGATGAAGGAAAGCTCGCTGTCTGCCTCCTTGAATATTCCTAAACCTGCGCAGCCACCTTTAGGGTACAATGCACCTAAACAACCAAATCTCGACGTGTTCATCAATTTTATCCAGGAATTTCCCACTTACTCTATTGTTAGCGCTAAGATTTGGTCTTCTAAAATGCATCACCTCCTATTTGGTCGGATTGAACTCCATCTGCCTGTTGTATGCCCAACTCTCCAATATATCTATGATCTGCTGCATTCTCTGGCTGTCCACTACACGATCTGCTCATCTACCAATCTTACTGTCATCTGCACACTTGCTAATCAGACCACCTACGCCTTCCTCTAGATAATCTATGCATATCACAAACAACAGTGGTCCCAGAACTGATCCCTGTCGAATACCACTGGTCACCATCCTCCATTTTGACAAACTCTGTTCCACAACTACTCTCTGTTTACTGTTGCATAGCCAGTTCTCTATTCATCTAGCTAGTACACACTGAACCCGATGCAAGGTGACTTTCTCCACGAGCCAACCATGGGAAACATTTTGAAACACCTTCCTCATATCCATGTGTATGACAACTACAGCACGTCCCTCGCCAATCAACCTTTTCACTTCCTCAAAGAATCCAATAAAGTTATTAAGAAGTAACCTTCCCTGCACAAAAACATGCTGCCTAACACTGATAAGCCTACTTTCTTGGCAAACACATATAGATTCTACCCCGAGTTCCTTCTTCACTAGCTTCGCTTTTATTCACATTAGATTCTCGTCTTTATAATTAACTGAATCAATTATTATTCATTTTACCATTATTGAAGAAGGATGCAACATTAACAAAACTTCTGTCCGCCGGAAAGTCATCCGTCTTCAAGGATTCTGCAAAGGCATTAGTTGAACGCCCAAGTATTTCCTCTCTGGTTTCCCTCAGCATCCCATGCTGACTTGGAGACTTTTGAAAATGCTGTGGTTCTGTTCGCCGAGCTGGAAGATTTTGTTGCAAACGTTTCGTCCCCTGTCTAGGTGACATCCTCAGTGCTTGGGAGCCTCCTGTGAAGCGCTTCTGTGGTGTTTCCTCCGGCATTTATTGTGGCCTGTCCCTGCCGCTTCCGGTTGTCAGTTTCAGCTGTCCGCTGTAGTGGCCGGTATATTGGGTCCAGGTCGATGCGTTTGTTGATGGAGTTTGTGGATGAGTGCCATGCTTCGAGGAATTCCCTGGCTGTTCTTTGTTTAGCTTGCCCTATAATGGTAGTGTTGTCCCAGTCAAATTCATGTTGCTTGTCGTCTGCGTGTGTGGCTACTAGGGATAGCTGGTCATGTCGTTTCGTGGCTAGTTGATGTTCGTGGATGCGGATCGTTAGCTGTCTTCCTGTTTGTCCTATATAGTGTTTTGTGCAGTCCTTGCATGGGATTTTGTACACGACATTAGTTTTGCTCATGCTGGGTATCGGGTCCTTCGTTTTGGTGAGTTGTTGTCTGAGAGTGGCTGTTGGTTTGTGTGCTGTTATTAGTCCTAGTGGTCGCAGTAGTCATTTCAGAGATGTTCTTGATGTATGGTAGTGTGGCTAGTCCTTTGGATTGCGGCATGTCCTCGTTCTGTTGTAACGAGCACCCGAGCTACAAATCTTCTCACAAACTTTGAACTTTTGAAAATAGGCAACACTTCCTCCCTACTTATATTATCTTGAATATGAGTAATCAACCATCAATTCCGAACTCAACAGCTATCATGTACCTCTCGGTTTGTGAAGAGCGATGCAAGGTATTTATTAAGTGTCGCACCTTTTTCTCTCACTCCACACTTATCTTCCCTTCTTTGTCGTTGAGAGGTCAACCCCTTTCTCTATTACTTTCCATTACTCTCTATTACTCTCTTCGTTCCCATATATGAATAAAAAAACTTCATGATTTCCCTTAATTCTGTTTACTAATTCTGTTAACTCATTACTGATCCTTCAACTGATCTTTTCTGATTGGTCCTATTTTCCCAATATTCTTCCAAAATCTGCATGTGTCGCCTTAATCATATGAATGCTTCCATTTTCCTGTTAGATGGTCTCACAATTTCAACTGTTATTCATCGTTCACTAATGTCGCTTTTTGTATCCCTAATTTTCGCTGGGGCATGTCTGTCCCGCGCTCTAATCAACATCTCTTTAAAAGCCACCCACATATGAAATGCGGATTTCACTTCAAAGAGCTGCTTCAAATCCAAATGCTCAAGCTCCTGCTGAATCATTTGGATATTTGGCCTTCCCCCAATTTAGCATTCTTCATTTCGGACTATTGCTGTCTTTTTCGATGGGAATTCTGATACTTAGGGAATTATGATTACTATTGCCAAAGTATTCGGCTACAGAATCTTCAACGGCCTGCCGGGTTCATTCTACAAAATCGGGTGCATAATGTCCCCTTCACGAGTATGACGTCGTATACAGGGCTCTATCAAACCCTCCTGGATGCTCCTTACAATTTCTGCTTCATTGAGATCTCGACCACTATATGAATCCCAGTCAATGTTGGGAAAAGTCTGAAAGTCCCATCACCACCACTCTATTGCCCCTACATTTTTCCATTATCTGTCAACATTTGTGTTCCCACATCTCATGCTCGCTGTTACGAGGCCTATGCAACCCTAACATTCTGTCCTCACCATTCTTATTTCGGGGCTCTACCCATATTCCATCACTGCTCTAGTCATCCACAATGCTGTCCTTCAGCACAGCTGTGATATCCTCTCGAACCAGTAATGGAACTCGCCAAATCCTTTTTCCCACCTCTGTCTCTCCTGGAGATCGGCGAAGATCTCAATCCATACTTTCCTTCTGTATTCACTAGTGATGTGCTCTTGTCGTTTGTGAGGATTGTGGGAAGTAGACAGATAAGCTACAACAGGTTCAGACCGACGAGAATCGAGAGTGCAGTGCTGGAAAAGCACAGCAGGTCAGTCAGTATCAGAGGAGCAGGAGAATCGACACTTCGGGTATGATCCCTTCATCATGAATGATGCTTGTGCACTGAAGGGAGCTGCGAGATAAATGGATGGGGTAGCAGTGGAAGGATGGTAGCTCAGAATTCTATAGATGAGGGAAGGTGGGGGAGAATGTGATGGATAGGCGAGGATCGTGCAGTGGATAGATGGGAAGGACAAGGACAGGCCGCGTGGGTGTGACCCAGTTGAGGCTTGAGACTGGGATAGGTTGGGGGAGGGGAAATGAGCAAACTGGTGAGATCCATCAATTCCGTGTGGTTGCAGGGTGCCAAGGTTGAAGATGATGTGATCTCCTCCTGGCGCTGAGAGTGAAGGGTTAGGCGATGGAGGTGCTCCCAGGCCTGCATGTCCTGGATCAAGTGGGAGGGAGAGTTGAAGTGTTCACCCTGGAGTTCAGGGGACAAACGTGGCACGTACCACTGTGGCTGACCGCTCTGTCATGCTGTGTTTAAATTCTATGCTTTTTGAGTATTGGTTTTGAGTCCAAACACTGCAACACTCGTAGATGTAATATGTTACTTAACTTTCTTGACTCTAATCGCCAGCATTTGCAGTCCTCCTATTCGCTACACTGATGTCCAACATCGGCAGTCTCACTTTCTAGACTCTGATCTCCACCAATTTGCAATCATGACTTTCTCCTACACAATTCTTTTACGTTTACTTTAGCACCGGAAAGGGGTTAGTAGATACCGCAGGACAAGAGTTACAGCGAGAGAAAAGGTAATTATGGGTGTGACTTAGGATGCACAGACTGGGTAAGGCAACTTCGAGGGATGGGCATATTTGAAATGTGTGGGTTTTTCATGGAACAGCTTCTGCGTGCCCTTGATAATTATGTACATGTTAGGCAGGGAGGAGGTGATCGACTGATGGAGACGTGTTTTATGAAATAAGTTGAATCTCTTGTCAAAAGGATGCATGGAGCTTACGTAAAGAGGAGATGTGAAGGCTCAGTGAGTGCTGTTGAGAATTACATGTTCGCCAACAAAGACGTAAAGAGAGAGCTAGGAAGAGTCAGAAGGGTCCATGGAAAGTCTTTGATAAGTAGGAGCAAAGAAAAAACCTAAAGTATGTCAGAACTAAGAGAATGACAAGAGAAAATTTAGGGTTAGTCAAGGACAGTAGTGGGAAGTTGTGCGTGGAGTCTGCGGAAGTAGAAAAGACACTGACTGAATGTGCATCGTCAGTTTTGCCACTGGAAAAATCTTATGTTGTGGAGGAGAATATTGAGATTAAGGCTATTATACAAGACGGGATTGAGCTTGACAAGGAGGTGATGTCAGCAATTGTGGAACGTGTAAGGATAGATACATCCGCTGAGCTGGATGGGATTTAACCTGCTACTATATGGGCAGCTAGGGTGGAGATTACGGAAAGTTTGGTGTTGCTTTTTATTCCGTCATTGTCTAGAGGAGTAATACCAGAAGACTGGAGAGAGGAAATGCTGTCACCTTGTTCAATAAGGTGAAATGAGACAACCCAGTTAACTATTGACCAGCGACCCTTACTTCAGTTGTGGCTGAAATGTTGAAAAGGATCGTAAGAAACAAGACTTATAATAATCTCTAAACAGGTAATTGGATTGGGGACAGTCAACAATGTTTTGTGAAAGTTAGGTCGTTTCTCCCAAATCTTCTTCAGTTCTTTCAGAAGGTGATTAAAGCGGTTGTTGTGGTGCATTTGGATTTTCGTAAACACTTCGCTAAGGCTCCCATGGAACTCTATTGCAGAAAGTACGGTGGCGTGGGACTGAGGGTAATGTAGCGGTTTGGATCAGTGATTGGTTGAAAGAAGACAGAGGGTGGTGGTTGATGGGAAATGTTCATCGTGGAGATCAGTTACTGGTGGCGTACCACAAGGCTCTGTTTTGCGACCACTGACGTTTGTCATTCTTATAAAAGTTCTGGATGAGGGCATGAAAGGATGGACGAGTAAATTTGCGGATGACATTAAGGTCCGTTGAGTTGTGGATAGTGCTGAAGGATATAATAGAGTTACAGAAACACATAGATAAGCTGCAGATTTGGGCAAAGAATGCAGATTCAGTTTAATGTGGAAAATTGCGAGGTGATTCACTTCAGAAGGAGTTACAGGAAGACAGGGACCTCTGCTTATAGTAAGTTTCAGGGTCGTGTGGTTGAGCAGTGAGGTTTAGGTGTCCATGTACGTAGATACCTGAAAGTTGCCATGCAGCGTGATAGGTATATTACGAAGGCATAAGATTTGTAACTTTCATTGGTCGATAGATTGAGTATTGAACCATAAGGTCATGTTGCAACTATACAAAGCTCTGATGCTGTCGCACGTAAATGTTGCGTCCAGTTCTGCGCAGTGCATTATAGGATGGACGTGGAAACATTGAAAAGTGTGCCGAGGAAATTTATCAGGTAAGGTCTTATGAGCAAAGTCTACGGGATTAGAGGCTGTTTTCGTTACAGAGAAGAAGTTTGAAGGTGACATAATAGAGACATACCAGATGATCAGAACATTAGATAAGGTAGACAGTAGACAGCCTTTTTTCCTCGGTGGGTGATGTCGAGCACGAAGGGACAAAGCTTAAAAATGAGAGGGGCAGAAGCATGACAGATGTCAGAGGTATTTCCTTTTCGCAGAGATTTAACTGAATGCAACACTCTGCCTGTAACAGCAAAAGAATCATTAAATTTACGAGCATTTAAATGATGATTGGATATACACAGGATGACAAGAAAATAGTGTCGTTTCGATGAGCTTCGCATTTGTTTCTCAGGTCGGCGGAACATCAAGTGCCGAAGGGCGTTATGACGTTCTATGTTTTGTCTTTTATGATTCATTTGTGAACGACCACTTTTGTTCCCAAAACCACAGCAGTTTTACTTCACTGAGTTTGATGCGAATCCCTCTGAAAATTTCCCTTTCCTTTAGTTATACAATGTGAGTAAACGTTATAAATGTACCTGGACTCACTCCTTCCTGTAGTAGGTCAGTCCACGTCCATGTGTTTGTGAAATAAAATTGCCTCTGTTTTTCATTAAAAAATCTTCCTCGTCTGACCTTTAAATTACTCCTTGGACTTTTTAGGTCATCCACACGTAGGAAAATGTTCTTGTTATTCACCTGGTCTTTGCCAAGAATCCTATCACAATTCTCCACGAGTGGTCTCACTCGCACTTTGCATTCTAATTATACAACCAGTTTCGTATAAGAATCAATATTCGTTTCGCCTTACTGATTGCTTGCTTCACACGTGTTAGTTTTCATTGTGACCCGACGTCCAGATGTGTTGCAAATTCCTGCAGTATTTCCACAATTAAATCATCATGATTTTGCTCCTTTTATTTTTCCACCATGGACAACATTTTTTCGAAGTATAGTCCCTTTGTCAACTTTATGCAATTTACATAACCAATCGAAATCACTGTGCAAACTTTATTTCCTTGCAACTTAATTTTACAACTAATTTTTGCAATCTGAAAATTTGACTACGGTGCATTTACTTAATTCTTCCAATTGATTCATACATATTGCAAATAGTTTAGATCACGGAACCGTGTGGAATTCCACTGACTAAACGTTGGCAATCCGAAAAAGAATACCTCTTGTTCAGTTCCGGTTTCCCGCATGTCAATGAATTGTCCAACCAGACTGAGATAATTCCTTCAACATTTCCAAACCTGATCTTAAGAATTCAACATGTGGGAACATGCTTTTAATCTGCTGTCACCCGTAATACTGCACGTCATTGCTTTCAAAGATTTGTTCAATTGCTTCTTCAGAGTTTCTGTTGACTCGTATATTATTTCAGGTCCAAGATTTCCCAGGGCAAAACACTTACAACGTGAAATTCCGCCTTATTCAAATGTAATCACGTATCAATATTTATTTACTTCTTTGCCCGATGAATTCTCTTCCGAAATCTGTCACAAGATGCATTGTGTGGAGCGTAGGAACTTGACAGGTGACGTTATTAAGGCTTATAAAATAATGATATGCATAGATAATGTGATTATCAAGAGTTTTTATATTCCCTCAGGCGGGGCAATTCGAAAGTATTCCGATTTTTTTAATGGAGAGGAGAAAGAATTAAAACTGAAACAAAGCCTTTTTTGCAGAGAGTAGTTAGTATGTGGATTGAACTTTCAGATGAAGTGATGGATATGGTAGAGTTACAATGTTTAAAGTATTTTAGATAAGGACACCAATAAGAAACGTGTGGAGGGGTGAGGGCCAACCACAGTCAGTGGCATCTAACTGAGATTGGAATTATGGTTGGGCATGGAAGGGCTGGATCAAACACTCTGTATCTGTGCAGTATGACTCGATGATTCGATAATCATTTCAGGTTTCGCGAACAATCTCTACATTATTTTGCACTCCTCTCACAGTTCTGAATATTTCAGTTCGATCTCTCCTGTGACCCTTCTATTTTTCAAGGAGACAACTTGAGATTTCTCCATCTATTGCAGAAGTTCGAATTGTATAAACCTTGCTTCATTTTCTGTAAACGCTTCTTAACCATGTCCAATACTTACTAATTCTTAATTCTGGATACCAGAAAGTGATGCAGTAATGAAGTATTGAGGAAATTTTGATGTAGGTACAGAATGATATGGATTACATTGGCACGTGTGATTCTGATCAAATAACTGGGGAAAGTAGGAAGTAATGTTTCTCTTCAATGCTCATGTCCTGAAATTCCTGCCAAGTTGATCTGATAATCAAGATAATCTGGCCATGGAGTGCTCAGTTATATTTCTTTCTTCAAATGCAAAACAATCATGGAAGGCAATCTCATCTGCATCACTGATTATTTCGCTTTAATGAGCAACTGCATGAGAGAAACTGAGGAGCAGGTGACTGATTTCAACTTATTTCATTTGATTGATCCAAGATTTCACATTCTTGAATTTGAATTCCATGATCCTCCTGTAGAACTGTCTATTCTTCAAAGTCACAAACTGTTTATGCAATTTTAGAGATGTTTGTGTGGGACTGGATTGTACAAAGTTAACGATCACACGACATCAGGTTTTTTGTTCAACGTGTCTTTTTGGAAGTACAAAGGAAGCGCTGCTCCTTCGTCATGTAGCTATTGCAGTCGGATTATAGGATACAGAATTTTTCGCAAAATATCAATAGTATCATACACTGATGCAATATATTGAACTAACCTGGATTGCTCTTCAGTCTTTCATATTTTCGAATGGACTGCAGGTTTCAATTAATCCATATATGAATCCCAGAACCTCTTTCAAGCCATATGCCTGAGATTACTTAAAGGTTCATAAAAGGAAGACCATACCTTAGATCAGAAAATATAGTAAAGGTGTGTGACCAGAGTGTGCATATATTCCAATCCTGACCCTGACTAGTTCTATTTCTAACGTAGGATTTTATAAAATGTCTCATGGCTTATAAAAAATTAACCTGACTGCATGCGGATTTTATGCATTTTCAACAAAGTTGAATGGTTTCTGCAAATGCAATTCATCCCATCTACTTACATGTGCGTGTGTGTGGGTGTTGTGTGTGTGTGCGTGTGTGAGTGTGCATATGGGGGAGAGAAAAAGTGAGAAAATGTGTGTGGTAGCGTTTGTATGCATGCCAGATAGCGTCTTTGCGTGACAGTGATGGAGGATAAGACTGCAAGATTTTGTGTGTATGTATCTGTCTGTGTCTGTGTGTGTGTATGTGTCTCAGGGAGAACGTGCATATGAGAGAGGGTCTGCGTGAGTGTGTGAGTATGTAGCAGTTTGTGGGTGAGTCTGTTTCGTTTGTGTGTAGATTTTCCTCTGTACGAAGCCTAATTAACTTGGCAGAATAATCTCGGTTTCTTTTCTTCAGAGCATAGAAATTTGAGTGAGGGACCTAATCCATTTATGGATCTATGAAGACCATGAATCAGATAAATAAATAAAAGCTGGTTCCTTTAGCTGAAGGATGAAGGCAAGGTTTCGCATTGGAAACGGGCCTTTCAGTCAAACAAATGCATCCACCAACACATCCCGCTGTCTATACCTGTAACCCTGCATTTTGCATGGCTAAGTCATCCAATTTACACATCTCTGAAACCATGGGTAGTTCAGCATGGCCATTCCAGCTAAATTCAGGGAGATTAAACTAATGTAACAGGGAGATGAACACTTCAATTGTAGTTCCATTTTACAGGAGGTTGAGAGTAGTGAGGTCAAAGACAGGTTTGCAGGGTGTTGTGCAGATGTGTTGCAGGATGTTGTGTTAATTCCAGCAGCATCCAGAATAGGGTGCATGAACATGGGTTGGGACCTGGCATTTCGAATTTGTGACCAATTCATAGACAAGGCTCGAGGAGGGACAGGATTCGCTGTTGCAGAATCTACCTCAGTGGATTAAATGTTAACACAGTAACAGCGACGATGATCAACGATAAATTTTGCCATGCTAATCAAGTGTAGTATTATAGCAGCTGAGAAAATGGTTGAAGACTCGCCCACTGAGGTAGGTTGGGCTCAGTTTAGAATCACGAAAGATCAGGTCACCTGTTGTGAGGTTTCTATTGACCTCTGAATTGTTACAGGGATGTTGAGGAGAGGATAGCAAAGATGATTTTCAAAGGAATGCTTGTAACAGAGTACTTGTTGTGGGCTCTTTACCTTTACCAATATTGAGTGGGAATAATATAGTTCAAGTTTTTTTTTCATGGGTCAGTTTTTGTTGAATGTGTGGTGGAGAGTTCTCTGACACAGCATGAGTTTTAGGCATCTAAGAAGGAAATCAGTTCAATGGAATTTAAAAGAAGCAAACAACGCAATGCCTTTATAAAGGCATTGAAAATCGACCAAGTATTTGTCGCTTTTAGGCACTTATTTTGAAGCAGTTAAAAAAATCAGTTTGTGAAGCAATTAAAACTCTTGTGAAGAGCAGACAATTAAGGCTTTAAGATTTGCAGTTGAACTGGAATATGACAAGGAGCTGTATCATAAATAAATTTGGTGTTCCAGCACCAATTTTGGGGAATATAAATTGGTGAAAAGAGAAATCCTCAGGTCTTAAATGAAAAGCCGATCTCATTGAAGACAAGCTGAAAATTGGGTAAAAGAAAACTATGAGGCACAATGGGTGGTAAGATATCTCGAGTGTTTTCACTGTAATAACGTAGTCCGACAGGTTGATGCGAAAACATTACCTTTCGGTGTTGTGTGGTTTCTAACTTTGTCCGACACAGCCCAACACCGGTTCTTCCGCCTCATAGAAAAATACACTGGGAAGACAAATGCTGGAAAACAGGATTAATTGCAGAGTTTTATTGAATTCGCAAAGAACAGTACATTGAAAGTTAAAAAGCTGCTAGATAATATGCGAACTTATCAGGAAACTGGTGAGAAGAAAGTGACAGAACTCTTTCAAGATTTCACTTCCGTACGCAATGCTTACTCACGGGCATCAAATAAATAAGCAGTTTTTTAAAAAGTGCTATTACAATCAATCTTTGAAAGTGTGAGATAAGGAGACATGTAATTCGGAGGATATTTTGCTAAAATAATGTTGAACTTTATGGAATTCATGGCGAGAAAAACAGTCGTCATGACATGGAATGGAGTTCAAAGATATTCGTTTTAAAGTAAAAATGCGTCAGCTACATTTCAAACATGACCAATATTGTCACTTCAGGATTACACAGTTGTGTGGTGTGCATTAACGATCTGGCAATTTTCAGTCACACGTATAATAACTAACTGGAGCATCAATCAGATTTGGTACATTGATTTTGGGAGGTGTGTCTGGTTATAAAGATGCTGAGGAATGAGTCAGAACAAGTCCAGGTTACCTCCCTGGACGATATAGTTGGACATCGATATTTGACACCACGGGATTTGAGAAGAAACATAACTGGAGAGTTTCCAGGATCATTGATGAAGCGGAAAACACCACGATTTCTGGGAATGACTGATTTAATATCCGAAGTTTGGACTGAAGATTAGATGTCTGGTTGTTCTACCGACCGACGGTTTGAAAAAGTGAGGAATATGATAATGCATTCAAAGCTGTGAAAGCTACAGTTAACATTGACCCAATGTTAGCCATACTTAATTGAGCAAAGCCATTCAAATTTGCTATTCACATGAGTGATATTGGTGTCATGGCGATACCTCGAATGAGGATGATGAGAAGCAAGACCTACTGGATATTTTTTGAGGAAAAATAAATCATCATTAAGAGAAATATTCTACAATTGAGAGGAACATCTTGAATTTTGTGTAGATGTTTCAAAATTTCAAAATTTACTTCGCCAGTATTGTGTGGGAGACAATTAGTGATTTATGACTGATTCTATCCCTTAACGTTTTGGTGAAAGAAAAGGTAAACATACAAGGATATAAACTCGGAGCTTACAATTGTAAACATACAATTTGAAAATTATACAAACGGCAGGTTGAGAGAACAAAATTGACAACGCATTGTCGTAATGTTGATGAACATAGACGATGATATTCAGGGGTGTTCGATACAATGGATTGACATGGACTGTAGTAGGTAAGATTCGCATGCCTACCGTCAATATAATGTGCATGTATTGTCAGGTTCTAAAAAAGGCAGGCGGATTTTGCTTAGAAAGTGAAGCAATCTTTGTTTTCAACGAAGGAAGCATGGATGTACTTTGGCTTTAAGCGCTGTATGTTTCTTAATAAAGCGTAGTTGAAAACATCAAGCAATCTGCTTCAAGTCAATTAATTCAGCAACTTGTGAGTGTTTGGTTCTTTATCCTTTTCAAAACTGGAACAACTAAAGTAAGCTGAATGCATTTTACCATGCTTCGCGATCTTCAGGATTTTTAGATTAGCTTCCATTCGCAGCGCTGGGCACTTGACGCTGGAAGTGGAAGCTCTGTTTCGACCAGCTAAAAGCTGGGGTTCTCATAATGTTGCTCGAGATATATTTGATGTGATCTGTTTTACTGACTGTGCCATTGCAGAGGAATGTTACTATACTGGAGCAGATATTTAACAGCTGTTTAGTATTTTGCAAAATATTTCAGTAGATAATCCAATCCTTTTTGTTTCCTTTGGTTTTGTCTTTGCGTTAAAGGTAGGACATGAATAGCACGTATTTTCCTTCATGCTTGATTGTTTTGCACAATCAAATTTCATGTCAACGCAACGCCTGGTACTTGACTTCAAGATTAGAAAACTAACTGTCTAAGGTATTCATTTGACATATTTTGAGTGGGGCTGTTCTCGTCTATTACATTGTAATTACATTGTTGATTCCAGTACCTCCTGTAAGGTGTGCAAAGATATCAATGTCATTTTCGTTTTAATGTCATTTACAGTTTTTATTATTTAGTTTGGTAATGTGCACTGATGCTCTGAAACGAGAGTCAGGCGACATCTCTTGTAGTGTCAGTTAAATTCCATCAAATCGAAATACCTTCATCCATAAAGGTCCGTCTTTCCTCAGTATCACTGATCAGTCAGCACGAAGAATCTCTTTCAATGTTGGATGGTGTGCTTGGGCAGGACAAAATGACCAGGGAATACATCATGACGGGTCGGACCATGGCTCGCACGAAAGAGCCGACAGACTCTGATATGCATGCATATAATTTTCTTAATGTATCAGATAAGAAGACATATGGAGGCCTATCCTTTAATAGATAGTTTAAGAGCCGAGAGGCAATTCCACGAATGTAGAAAATGTTAGTTAGGCCATAATTAGAATATTATGTGCAGTCCCAGAATCTATGTTGCAGGATGTATGTGAGTGCACTGGAGACGACGTAGAGGATATTTTGAAAAATTATAACCGGGATGGATAGTTCCAGTTGTGAAGTGAAAATGGAAACACTGTTTTTGGTTCACACCAGAACAGGCAAGAATGAAAAGGGGCACTATTGTGGTGAAGAAAATTTGGAGATGTAAAGATAGGGTGGAGATGACGAAATATGTCCACCAAAGGATTAATGACAGAGATGCATAAATTTTACGAAAGCTGTTGCAAGTTTATAGAAGATTTGAGGAAATACAATTTCATTTGAAGGGTGGTGGGCAACTAATTTAATGCTTGTATGGCTGCTGGGGGTAGAAAACCTCGCAACATTGAAGAAGTATTTAGAGCGTTATTTGCAGTGCCAAGGGGCTGAGAATTGCATTCGAGTCGTGGCGTAATTGCATTCCATCAGTGCAGAGCTAATTGTCCATTTGTTTTACAGTGTTTAAGGTCTTTGGCCTCTATATCCAGATAAAGAAAGATATTAGTTCACGATGTGTTACTTTCTGCAGATTCTTAAGAAGTTGACAGCTCTAAGTGATTTGAAGGTTATTCCCTGCTTCATTTTTCTCAATCTCCCTCACCATGTGGTCAGGATGAAAAGCATTCAAAGTGCTGTTTCTGTATTTTGTGGATCTGTGACTCGCTGATACTTGTTGGAAGGAACTTCTTAGGTACCTGAGCTCACATGTCCACCAATTGTGAATATATTAAGCATTAAAGGACTCAAAAAATAACGGTGTCGAGTTAACTCAGGAACATTAAGGATCCGGCATAGTTGAAAGAAATGTGATGTTGAAGGGATGAGTTATATCAAAGATAGAAGGTGGGTTGCATTGTCGGCGGAGGTTACAAAGAGGAGGAAGGTTGGAGAAACTTAGGAGACGATTACATTGAATGGGAACATTGTTGTGTCCATGTAAGGTTTCATATGGAATGAGGATGTACACTGTTTTACAAGATGAAAAAAAGGAAGGTTGGTTGATTGCAATGTATAACACAGAGAGACTCAGAGTTGCAGAGCCGTAAAAGATGACAGTCAGCAAACTGAGTGTAGCGACTGGAGCATGCAACAAAGAAACAGCGAGTGTTTTCGGGACACAATGAGATTTCAGAAATTTAGAGAGATACAGAGAAATCTATCGTGAATGGAGGCGAAAGTGAGCTGGAAGAGGTGAGATTGATTGGAAAGGGTACAGGTTCTGGAAGAGTAAGACAGATAGTGAAGGATATTTGGAGTCGATGAGACTACGGAATTTGTGGGCCACCACAAGTTCTGGAGACGATAACGAAGCCTGGAGAATCTGCAGAAAGTGGCAATATTTTCTCTGGTGTTAGAGTCTTTGTGTGTCTTTTGATGTTGCAATGTCCCTGAAAGCCATTTTTTGCAGGAATTTCTCATTGTTACTGCGACATATATTGTTAAGAGATGGACACGACTAAGAAACTGAAAGATTTGCATTACTTGAAGGTGTTAAATGAAACAGGAAACAGTCGGGGATATTGGAGGGGAGATTGTCAGTGCAGGAGGACGTAAATGTGGATACCATTTTCGAAATGTCAGCTATACAGAAATGGAGAGTTTTGCAAGATCTTAAATGTCGGATGATGACTGGAAATGTTTCACTTTTTTTAAAATATTGCAAGACATTGAGCGTTGCAAAGATTTGGTGTAGTAACAAAGGCTTTCAAGTCAACGATATCAGAGCACAGGGAGGAGAAAGTGTGAAACAGACTGAAGGTAAAAGGATTATTTTCTTTAGTCCCCTGAGGCTGTTGCAAGCTGAGTGCAAAGGAAGGGCAGCACATGCGCGAAACCTCGACGGCGTTGCTGAGTGTTAAGGATAGACATATTGTTCACCCTCAAGTGTATGAGTTTAGGATGTAGAAATCTCGTCACTCATACCTTTCCACCATTCAACTTTCTACGGTATTGCTGCACTACGAAGCACATCGTAATTATGAACCAAGTTTCCACTGATTTCAATTGTGCTGTTTAGTGAGAAATTGAATTATTGTTGTACACAGATACTTCACTGCAATCTTGAGCTGTTCCCTGAACTTAGCCTGGGTCACTCCATAAATTACTGTATTTGTGCAGCAACTTAAATTTCTCAGCATCAATCCAATTTCTCCAAAGACATACGATGAACTGTTGTAATTCAAGGGATCAGTTCCTGTAATTCTGTGGCATATGAAGTAGCCATAGAAGTATAAAGCTAACCGATATAGTAAACAGTAAAATTGCTGATTTCTTTCGGCTTTCCATTTCTATGCCTCTTCCTTTGCCGTGACCCTACAAACACTTGCGCACTCGACTAGACATTAAAATGTATCGGACTGTCAGAGCGTTAAGCAGGAGAATTAAAGTGAATGGGAGCAATGGCGTTAAAACTGTATCGAGCCAGTCAAATCCCAACCATGCAGGATTAGAGTAATAGCTTGGTTTCGTGTGACAATACCATGGTACGTTGTCAATGATCATTCCAGGTTCATATGCACTGTAGAATGAAACGTTTTTGGAACAAAGCAGAAGACTGGTTGTAGCTAAAACCACGCCTGCAGTTTTGCTGGTGCCATATTTTGTTTTCAGATTTTGGCAACAAATGAGGACAAATCGATCAAACGTAAAAGTCACAGTATACCAGACGGAACAATCGGCAGCTGCACGAGCCAAGAAATAGGTCACACTGCACACTGGAGTGATGTCGAGAAAACATAATGGGAAATAATAATACCTGATTTGCCTCAGCACGACTTCTACAATGATGACCATAAGATCAGCTGCTGCCATGGCTGCCAGGTAGCGAGTGGTGCAGGCTGAGAGGCCGCACCTTCCCTGGGATAGGATAGCAATTGCCACCAGGTTTACTGCAAAAAAATAAAGAATTGAAATTGAAATGGTCTGTTTCCAAACTGTATGGATTCATTTCATACATTGCATAGAGATGTTGCCGAAAGCGGCAGGGAAAAAATGTGAGGGGATTTCTACTGATAGGCGAGAAGGAGATAGATACTCTGTGCATGCAGGTCTGAATTCATATTCTTAAATTGTCAAACCGAATATTAAGTACTCAAGGCTGTAATATAGATAGATGGAAGATGAGGGAGGAGGTTGAAAGGCAAGCAACTGCAACTTATGTGGGAAAGATCCACTTTGGGGTGCTGGATTGGTCTAAGGGTGTGAAGTCATGCGAGGTTAGGAGAAGGAGCACAGACTCTCCTTAGATTAGTTCCGAGTCAGTGTTACTGAATCAGAAACATTAACTGTGATTTGTCTGTACAGATTCTGCAAGACTTGCCGTGCTTTTCTGACGTATTCTGTTTTGCGTGGTTTTGTTGCATCTCCTTCATGTTGATTTCCCAAAGTCCACAACATCATGTCCGCTTTTCAATGGCCTTTTTTTTGGCAACACAGTGGGCTATTTTCATATATTTACATATTTTTGCTGGTGGTCTATTGGCCAATGGCAAGAAAATGGGATTAGAGGAGTGAGAAACTTGTTGCTGGGTGGCACTGATATGATGGGACAAATAGACTTTTTATATGCGCTAGGTCTCCGTGACTGTACATCTGATTCTAGGCTCACGAATAAAACATTTTATTCCCGCTCCTCTTATCAGTAATGCTTCTCTTGCTCTCTTTTTTTCACTTTTCTATTTAATTCTTTCAATTTCCCAAACCTGCACCAGGTAATGAGAATAAATCCAATATCCACGTTGATTTATTTGCTTACACATGATTAACCTTAATACAGATGCAGCCAGACCTGTTCAGTGTGTCCATGAAATTGTTTTATGTTGGTGTTGCTGGTGTCCTTTTGTTTTGACATCAAATTTTCATTGGGCATAGCTCCTCTTTGTGCTCTAGGTTATTGCACATTGATTTATGAAGGGATACGCTTAGATGAGCAGAAATCTAAATGGACGAACAGAAAGTAGACCATTCTGCAAAATGATCCACCATTCATAACATGGAACCAATTGGTGAGATTATAAATACCCGAAATCGGAAAGTGTAGACATTTTTTACGAATTACTCGACGGCCTGATCTGCAAATACATTTCTAACTATTGATCACCCAATGGAATGAATACTGAGAAGCCAATCAAGTCTTCTGAATTACAGAAATTACCATTTGAACTTAAAATTTTAAATGATAATTCATAACCGGAGAAACATGTCTAATACCGTGGAGAAAGCGTGAAATCTGCATGCAGATCCCTCGCACGTAAGTAATGAACATCACCAAAATCTCAAAAGACCTTACGCCATTGCATTCAAAGGTCACAAGTGGATGCTTCAGCCTAATAGTACCAAACTTCAGTCAAGGGGAGAACATGAGAATAAGGACCAACATGGCAAGTTTCATGGAACTGAACATTCGCTGTTGGCATGAATGTGTACTGTAAACCAATTGTACAACTAACTGGGAGAAAAGAACCCTCAGATCTATAACATTGGAAAAGTTTACAATCACTTACTTGGAACACCAATGATAGCCAATATGGTGTAGTATATTTTTCTTATGTTGTCCATTGATTGATGCACTTTCTGAGTGAAGTCGCCTGCACCCTCGTGACAATCTCTCTGTATTGAACTGACGGAAAAATATGCTGGAGTCCGCAAATCATTACTGTCAAGTTTAGGAAGAGGAAGCATATCCAAAGCAAAACAGTAATTCCCTTTCCCACCCTAATGCAATTTCAGAACTGCTCGGTATTTCCAATGCTTTCTGGTTTGAATTGCATCCTCCAACACTCTGAAGAATGACAGTCATGAGCATTTAATTAGCAGACAAGCATGACCGCGGGGACACTTGATTTCTCAAATGATTCCAAATGCTATTTTTATAACTATAATTGTTATACTGAATAATGTAAGCAAACATATGACGAAAGTACAGTGAAATCCCTTTTTCTATAACGTTTGCAAAGTTTGAGAAATTCAATTGAGAAGCATATATGTAGATGGACACTTGGAATGCAAAGATGTGCAAGGCTGCAGAGTTGGTTTGGTGTATGTTTTTCCCATCCTGACATTGTGGATCATGAGGCCTTTTTGGTTGTGGTGTGGATTGTATCGATTTTATAATCTATATGTTTCCCATCAACTCTATTTTAGCTCTCTGGTGTTGAATGCAAGCAATCTTATTGAACAAGGCCACACCCAACTTCATGGTGTACATTTCTGCACCCCCACACAATGCCCATTTTCTACAGGGTAATTTCTGAGATAGGCACTTTACTTTTCATTCTTCATTTATTGCATATATATTCACAACCCTGGCTTGTTTGATTTGTTATTATAAACAAAATGTTAACTCGTTGAACCTTCAACCTTCACATGAAAATATATAAAGCACTGAGCATTGGCGAATAAAAGTTCTGATTGTTTCGTTTTAATAATGCATTTTCCATGACGTCTCCTCTCAACTGTAATTATGCACTGAACATGTCATCAAGTCAATCTCTAGATGGCACACAGAGTCGCTAATGTCTGTTGTCGAACTTAAAACGGTTGACAATAGTAATGGTCTTTAGCCCCACAATGTTGTGGCGAGCTTTAATCCTCGTCTGAGTTTAGACTAAATTAGTATGTCTCATTGTACTATCTTCTATGTACCTATCCAAGAGTTCTTAAATGCCCTAAATGTATCTAATCCTACTACCACTGCTGGCAGTGCATTCCACGCAGCCACCACTCTGTGTGAAACAAAACGTTGTCCTCCGACATCTCCCATAAATCTTCCTCCAATCACCTTAAATTTATATCCCCTTTCAGTAGATATTTCCACCATAGTCAGGTCTCGGTCTATCCCCTCTGTCAATGTGCCTCATCATCTTGCATACCTCTATGAAGACATTACATATCCTTCTTCACACCAATGAAAACAGCCCTAGATCCTTTAACTTTCTCCATAATACCTGCCCGCCAGTCCCAGAACAAACTCGTAAAACTTCTCTGCACTTTCTTACTCAAGTTTCCACATTTTCCATGTATTAAGGAGGACAGAATTGAAAACAATAGTCCAAGCATAGTCTCACCGGGGTTCCATAGAGCTGCAGCATTAACTCGCAGCTCTTCAACACAAGCCCACCGCTCATAAAAGCCAAAACATCATATGCCTTCTCAACAAGAATGTTGACTTGAGTGGTAATTTAAGGCATCTGTATGCTCAGGCCCTAAGATCCCTCTGCCCTCCTCACCGCAAGCATTCTGTCTTTAATTCTGTCTTTGCATTCAAATTAGAACATCCAAAGTGAAACACTTCGCAATTTTTCAGGTTGAAAATCTTCTGCCTGTTATCAGCATTCTGCTAATGACCCGCTGCAACCGAGAGTAAAACTTCACACTGTACACAACTTCACACAACTCCACAAAACTTCGTGTCAACAGGAAATTTACTAACCCACCCTTCCACTTCCTTATCCAAATGTTTCCTAAAAGTCACAAAGAGCAGAGGTTCCAGAATTTCTCCCTGCGGAACACCGCTGGTCACCGAGTCTTAGTCTGAACGTATTCCATCCACACCAACCTCTGCCGTCTTTGGGTGAGCCAATCTGTATCCATGCTGCCTGACTTCACTGAAGCTCATGCCTCATTACTGTCTAAATAAGCATACCATGTGGAAACTTCTCAAATGACTTGCTAAAACTCATGTTCGCCACATCCACTGTTCCACCATAATCATTTTTTTTACATTATCAATGTATTCAGTCAGGCTTTTGAGGCATGACGTGCACCTCCCAAATTCAAACTGGCGATCTCGAACCAAATATGGTTTTCCAAGTAATCATAAATCCTCTCAAAATCGTCTCCAATACTTTGCCGAGCAGAGAGGTTATTAACCATAATGAATTATTTACCTTCATACACCCAACTCGTGTGTTCCTCCATTTTTTTGCTTTGTCTTACCTCCAAATTGCTTTGCAAATCGGTAAAAAGAAGTATGATAATGATTCTTAAAACTTGCAGCTGTGACAGTAATGCAGACACAGAATAGAATACTGACTCATCCCATGGCAGGTGCTGGAATTTTATACTCTGTGAAAAATATTGCGAGTCGTTTAAAACTAATACGTGTTCAGAAAGTAGTAGAAACGCTGAAAATGATTAAACCCATGAAATTAAGACATATCCAGAACAAATATATGCCACATTCCAATGCAAAATCATGAACCTAACACGGACCCTGTAACTCGCACAGGTCTGGGACAAATGAAAGCCCTGAAACGAGTAATAAACGTTCAAGTGATGCTTGCATAGATTCTGATAAAGGCCCTGATTCTAACAGAATATTGAAGACCAACAGACCCAACTTGTCTGTGTCAACCATGCTGCCATTGTAATAAAATCTAGTCTTGAATCATATGATCAACATTCCCCTATTCCCTGCCTCTTCAGGTTTGTATCCAGTTCTCACTTAACTGTTGTTACCTCATTTGCTTCTCTCAAGAACTCTGGTAGTGCATTTGAGGCAGCTAACATCTGCGTGAAAAATACACTACCTCACGCATCTCCTTTAGCATCTTCACCCCGGGTCTTGAGCTCAAACCTACGACCCTTACCATTTGATATTTCCATCCTGGGGACCGGTTTTGACTACCCATTCGATCAATGTCTTGCATAATATTATGTACTTATCTCAGATTGGCCCTCAACTTCCAATGCTCTAGCGAAAACAATCTCAGATTGTCCCAAATCTCCTGAAATGTGATAGAGTTCAATCCAACAGAATCCCTGAAACCACGTTAGTAAACTTTCCAAGGTTCATATCCTTCCTCCTACCTGGACCAGAAGCCCGCAGGACAAATGTAGCCGAATGGAAGTTTTATCCGGCTGCCAGCTTTCCAACATTTATACTCTATGCAACCACCAATGAAGGCAAGAATGTTTCCTTTACCACCTTGTCCAGTTGCGTTACCATTCTGAAGTATTTACACTTCTGGAGCCCAACATCCTTGTGTATTTCAATACTTCTAATGGTCCTGTGTTTAATTTATACACACTTCTTCTAGTCCACTTCAAGATCCATCATTTAATATATTAACGGATTAACCACCATTTGACAGTGTTCCATCCAATATATCTATATTTCGCTAGAGCATTTGGTAGGGTTCGCCATTATGCAAAAATCCAACAATATTCTTATCTTTCTTCGATGATTAAGTTAATTTTGTTTTAATCATGCAAACGTTCCGTGGATCCCGTTTGACTTTACATTCTAGACCGCCCAATCATGAGAAACAGCGTCACAAATTTTAGGAAAGTTTATGTGGATAATATCTGTAGCTGTACACTTACCAAACACTTGTGTCTCTTCCGCATAAGCTGAATCAAATGTTTAAAACACCAGCTTCCCTGCACAAAACCATACTGACATAAGTTACTTCTTTTCGAAGTGTAATTAAATGCAATCCCTGAATCTAATTCAGAATGTAATTTTCATACGGACCGTGAAACGAATACAGACCGGGAAAAACTGATGCAGAGTCCAAAAATAATTGAAATCAATAAAACACTGACGCTAAGACAGACCCTGAAACTGATCGAAATTTTTCAACTTGCATAAACCTTTACAGTGATCCAGATTCCGAAACCAGGGCCCAACACTAATTTAATAGAAACTCTGAAAATGATACAGATCCTAACAAAAACACTGACCCTTGAAATGCTACAGAATCCACGCACCCTGAAGCAAATTCAGATTTTGATTGTTATAAGCATCATGATTTCAATCTAGATTCTGAATTTCTGAGAATTGACAGTCAATTTTGGAAAATCTGGACACGAAATTCTGATTCAAATTTTAAAACGTGTGTAACTGGAGTTAGAGTTGAAAAGTATATATTTTGCAGCACTGTAGAATCACATTTGGGCTCATCGCTATGTCACAAATCACATCTATGACAATGTTTTCGCCGGCCCTGGAAGTAATTCCACACAAAGAAACGATCATTCACTTAATTCATGGACACTCTGTGGAAATCATCGAACGTCAACACCAAAATATATCAAAAATGATATGGTATCACATGTTTGTCAAAATGGCAGTACCGAGGCGATCATGCGGAAGTCCACATGGCCAAAATTTGATTTCTAAGAGCGTACCTGTGGAAGATATTAAATTGAGCTGTTCCTCCAATTGGAAGTCGTTTTACGCCTGCAGTTCTGCTAACACTTTCAATGATATCAACAAATACAGACATATGGATCTCTGAAATTGGCAGGGCAAATCAACAAGTTATTTTATAAGGTAACCAGGATGCGGGCCTCCATCAGTTGTGAAATAGGTTGGCAGAACATGACAGAGCGTCATAGAACAAGACGTGGTTGTCCTAAAAAGGGTGCAATGCAGATTCAACAGGCTGTTACCGGGATGGGATGTTTCAGCCATGAAGAGAGGCTGCGTAATCTTAAGTTGTTCTCTTTAATTCTGAACATTTCAGGGGCTTAGTGACAGAAGTCCAAACGATTCCGAGGGAGATAGTCTTGATGGAAAGAAAGCAAATGTTGCCATTTGTTGAAGGATCAAGTCAGGTTTAATAAAACAGGAGATCTTCAGAAGATTTGAAAAAAAGAGATCTTACCACCCGTGTGTTGGATGTCTGGGATGCACTGTCTGGAAGGATAGCTATAGAGTTATTGAATCGCAGAATCAAACAGCTTGGAAACAGACGGTTTTGTGCAACTAGTGCTTGACGAAAATAATTGTAAACTAAACTCGTCCGACTTGCCTCTCCCAAACCAGATTCCCACAAAACATTCCTATTCATGTACATATCTAACTGTTTTTGTAAAGGTAATGTCATAGAGAATTGTTGAGAACTGCCAGGAGACGAACAGTGTTCTTCAAGAAGATAATATTTTATTTGCAATCAAAAGCTGTGACAACCAACAAGCTAACGCTTGATTGTCCACGAACCTCGGGTGAGTTGATCTTGAGACATTTTTGTTCTCATGTTTCCTTCTAGCTTATCAGCGTGTCCAACGGTGTTAGTTAGGGTTATCTCGGTAGAAATATACAGGCTTAGTTCCCGTTAATTCTTTTTAGATTACAAAATTAGATTAGATTATTTACAGTGTGGAAACAGGCCCTTCAGCCCAACAAGTCCACACCGACCCGCAACACACCCAGACCCATTCCCCTACATTTAACCCGTCACCCAACACTACGGACAATTTAGCATGGCCAATTCACCTAACCCACATATTTTTGGAATGTGGAAGGAAACCGGAGCACCCAGAAGAAAACCAAGCAGACACGGGGAGATTGTACAAACTCCACTCAGTCTCTTGTGGCGAGAATTGAACCCGGGTATCTAGCACTGTGAGGCAGCAGTGCTAACAACTGTGCCACCCACCTCTCTACTTCCGCCACTATAATCTTTACTACATTAAACTTAATCTTATTCTAATCTGTCATGATAGATATTTGCTCTCACATTTACCAAAATGGTCCTTAATCTCAGGCTAACCCTGCCAGCTACCAATTCAGTAACTGCTGTCACATTTTGCCACAATGGTCTCCAGCAATCTGACATGCTGACCCTGCTAACGGCTGATTAAATATTTACAATTACGTCCTTCCAACGTTGATCTTCAGCAGGCGAGTCTACCTTCACTGTTTGTTGCTATCTTATCCCGTCTCAATGATCTTTCAGCTTCAGCCTGACTCCGCTAATTGGTGTAGCCACATTCCACAGTCCCTTTGATGCATCATCTCGATTAGTGTAACATTTCACCGACTCCTTGCAATAGTTTACTAATGGTCTTTATGCTTTATCCCTTCTCATGCTTTTATACTTGTTATTTCCCATAGGAACTGGTATAGCCGCAAATGTCTCATCTCGCGGATGTTCCTTTAACATTGAAACCATCCTCTGTTGAAACTATTGCCTCACATTTTCTTATATCATCAGCCTTTCACAATAAAATGTGTCCCGAGTCTTGAAAGTCAATGCAAACAACACAACATTAATTCTATCCACACACATCTTGATTTTATAAGTCTCTATAAGCTCATATGTCTCCTTCTTATATTCCAGTGAGAAATATCCCATTCTATCCAGCTTTTCAATGTAACTCAAACCTTCCACGGAGCAGCATCTTTGTCAATCTCATCTGAACTTTCTCGAGTTCAATAACAGGATGAGCAGAACTGAACACAGTATTGCAGAAGATGTCTCAGCGATACTCTGTTCAATATTAACGTGACATCCTCACTCCTACTCTCAAAGAATTGAGAGCTGGGAAACCTCAGAGAATTTCCAGAGTACTACTTTGGCTATGGAAAATGTCGTATCATTCTGAGCTGCAGAGCTCCTACAGAAAACGTAGGCTTCCTTTTGGTTGCCTTATATATGTGGAAGAAAAGATAAAAATAGACTTCTTATGCTGGAAACAAAAACAGACAATCAGCCATGCAGCATCACGATGTGGAGAAGTCGATTTTCCAGATCTAACGCATCTTCAGGACTACGTGTAGGTACAGGGGAGCTGCAGACAATGGGGGTTGCAGGGATACGGTGGTGAAGTGGGGATAGGTAAAGTCATGTGGAGGGTACGAACTGTTTTGTCAAGGGGAGGAATGAATCTGGTTGGTGGCAGGGAGGAGTGGATGGGAGGCGGCGCTGGGAAGGGAGTCCACGTATGGGAAAGGTGGTTATTTGAGATTGGATAATTCGATGTTGTCTGCTCCGAGATGTTGGCTGCCCAATCGGAAGATGAGGATTAGTTCCTTCAATTTGCGGTGTGGTTCTTTGGGAGGCCAAGAATGATCACGTCAGAATTCTACCAATTCCTGCACCTCCACTGCATTTGCTTGGACGAGGAGGCATTACATTCGCGAGCATCTCAGATGTCCACATATTTCGACCTGTAATGGAAAATTAACAAAATTAACATTTAATCTGATACCCAGACACTCTAACATTTGAAAAATGATGCTTTACTAAACTTAAAACTTTCTGATACTTCGCTGAGGTCTGCAGTCGAGGGATACCTTGTTTCTGCGGAACTTTGTAAATATTCAACAAGAGAAAAATATAAGAACAGTATGTCCACAACAAGGGAATGAAAAGAATAACAACTAAAATCTTCACAGTCTTTGTCTTTGAGAGCGTGATAAGAAACAGTGCAAGACGAGTATATGAATTAGGCTCAGGGCCCTTGAACAAGGCATTTTTGTCAAGTGCATGTGGTCCCTCTGCATTGCAGAGGTTAAAATTATTAAAGCTCATTTTGATTGCTCTTGTGAATAGTTGAGTCGAGTCAATTTAATTTCAACAACAGTAAACTTGGGGTTCGCCCAGCGCCCCATCACGGATTAAGATTCTGAAGATTCCCAGGAGATGCAGGCGGCAGCGCCTTGAAGGTCTTTCACTTCATCTCGATCGCTAAATTGGCCCCACTGCGTGAGAGGACTGGGAATCTGTGGATCGCCCCGGCGCCGGGGTCTGGACTGAATCGGGTCGGGGTAAGAGCCGTGGCTGAAGTAATCGTATATAGGGACTCATTCTAAGCGAATAAATGAATCAGGAAAACGGTTCAGTAAACCCTCACGCGGTATTCGAGCAAAACTAAAGAGAAAGGATTGCCGTCTCGAGAATGTTTGAGAGACAGCAATTTAAGGGTGGTTTTCGAACTGGAACAAACACTGACTGAGTTGGAGTCTCCAAAAACGTGCCAGGTACGTGGTTCCGTTGTTTATAAAAACCAAAGAGTTGAAGCGGATCCGCCCAATGCGAGAGGAGACCATTGGAGGTAAAAAGCAAGTCAAAGGGAAAAGGATAACGGTACCGTAAGTGAAATAGAGAGAGCTGAACGCTTTTTCAGTAACACTGAAAATGGGCTCCGGCAAGAGCAAACAAAAAGAGGGTACACAGAGGAATTTGAATGGCCAACCAAAAGTTTATTACGTGATAAATAATTATGGCCCAGAGTCTCTAAAGCAGTTAGAATTAATGATCAAGGAATGTGGTTTTCCGGAGGGGGGATATTTTAGTAAAAGTCAGTTGGAGATTGAGGTTGGAGGAGAGAGAAAAGGAGAAATGGAAGGGAAAAATAGAATCTGTGAATTTGATGCTTATAACATGTAGAAGGCTGAGGCTAATATCAGGGAAAGGAAGCCTCAAGTAAACTATAGATCAAATATGCGTACAAACACTCATGCACACGCAGATATGCCCGGTAAATAATCTAACGATGCTGTACAGTCTCTAAAGTCTGTTCAAGACCCTGACCTTGATGACTGCCCTCGAAGACCTGCAGACACCTACGCGAACCACCTGGCGAAGGTTCCATCCAGCACAGTCCACCTCAAGGTCTGCTAAAAAATCGATAACAAATCGTACGTGCAACCAACTGAAGCAAGAAGCCCCAAATGATAATAGAACATAGAACATAGAACATAGAAGAATACAGCGCAGTACAGGCCCTTGGGCCCTCGATGTTGCGCCGATCCAAGCCCACCTAAACTACACTAACCCACTATCCTCCATATACCTATCCAATGCCCTCTTAAATGCCCATAAAGAGGGAGAGTCCACCACTGTTACTGGCAGGGCATTCCATGAACTAACGACTCGCTGAGTGAAGAACCTACCCCTAACATCTGTCCTATATCTACCCCCCCTTAATTTAAAGCTATGCCCCCTTGTAATACCCGACTCAATACGCGGGAAAAGGTTCATACTGTCGACCCTATCTAACCCCCTAATCATCTTGTACACCTCAATCAAGTCACCCCTAAACCTTCTTTTCTCTAGTGAAAACAGCCCCAAGTGCCTCAGTCTTTCCTCATACGATTTTCCTTCCATACCAGGCAACATCCTGGTAAACCTCCTCTGCACCCGTTCCAATGCCTCCACATCCTTCCTATAGTATGGCGACCAAAACTGCACACAATATTCCAGATGCGGCCGTACCAGAGTCTTATACAACTGCATCATGACCTCAGGACTCCGGAACTCAATTCCTCTACCAATAAAAGCCAGTACGCCATATGCCTTCCTCACCGCACTATTTACCTGGGTGGCAACTTTCAGAGATCTGTGTACATGGACACCAAGATCCCTCTGCTCATCCACACTACCAAGTATCCGACCATTAGCCCAGTACCCCATCTTTTTGTTATTCTTCCCAAAGTGAATCACCTCGCACTTAGCTACATTGAATTCCATCTGCCACCTTTCTGCCCAGCTCTGCAGCTTCTCTATATCCTGCTGTAACCTGCCACATGCTTCCTCACTGTCAACAACTCGTCCGACTTTCGTATCATCCGCAAACTTGCTCACCCAACCTTCTAATCCCTCTTCCAGGTCATTTATAAAAATGACAAACAGCAATGGTCCCAAAACAGATCCTTGCGGAACACCGCTAGTGACGGCACTCCATGAAGAAACTTTGCCATCAACTACTACCCTCTGTCTTCTTCCATCCAGCCAATTCCTAATCCAAACCTCCAACTCACCCTCAATGCCATATCTCCGTATTTTCTGCAGTAGCCTACCATGGGGAACCTTATCAAACGCCTTACTAAAATCCATATATACCACATCTACCGCTTTCCCCTCATCAACCTCCTTCGTCACCTTTTCAAAGAATTCAATAAGGTTTGTGAGGCACGACCTGCCCTTCACAAAACCATGCTGACTATCCTTGATCACATTATTCCTATCCAGATGTGCATAAATCCTATCCCTTACAATTCTCTCTAAGACTTTGCCCACAACAGAAGTGAGACTCACCGGCCTATAGTTATTAGGGCTATCCCTACTCCCCTTTTTGAACAAGGGAACCACATTTGCTATCCTCCAGTCTTCTGGGACTACTCCTGTAGACAAAGAGGACATAAAAATCAAGGCCAATGGCTCTGCAATCTCCTCCCTTGCTTCCCAGAGAATCCTAGGATAAATGCCATCAGGCCCAGGGGACTTATCTATTTTCACCTTTTCCAGGATTTCCAACACCTCTTCTCTACATACCTCAAAGCCATCCATTCTACTTATTTGTGCCTCAGTATTCTCATCGACAACAATGCCCTGTTCCTGAGTGAATACTGAAGAAAAGTATTCATTCAGTGTCTCCCCAATCTCTTCCGCCTCCACACGCAACTTCCCCCTACTATCCTTGACTGGACCTATTCCTACCCTAGTCATTCTTTTATTCCTAACATACCTATAGAAAGCCTTAGGGTTTTCCCTAATCCTATCTACTAAGGACCTTTCATGTCCCCTCCTTGCTGCTTTTAGCTCTCTTTTCAGGTCCTTCCTGGCTACCCTATAACTCTCAATCGCCCCAATTGAACCTTCACGTCTCATCTTGAGGTAGGCCGCCCTCTTCCATTTCACAAGGGATTCCAATTCCTTATTAAACCACGGCTCCCTCGCACGACCCTTTCCTTCCTGCCTGACAGGTACATAATTATCAAGGACACTCAATAGTTGCCCCTTGAACAAGTTCCACATATCATTTACACTCTTGCCTTGGAGTCTACTTTTCCAAGCCACACATCCTAAGTCATGCCTCACCGCATCATAATTTCCCTTACCCCAGCTATAATTCTTGCCCTGTAGTACACACTTATCCCTCTCCATCACGAGTGTAAAAATCACCGAATTATGGTCACTATCCCCAAAGTGCTCACTCCAAGACAGAAAGTCATCCAGGGCCTGCTCACAATGTCCCCAGGTTGGAAGATGAGTCAGACAATGAGTGGTTTCGCGTACGATCATTTTACCAGGTCGTTGTGCAAGCCCAAACGGTTGAAGCTGCAGCCAGAAGGGTGCGCAGTGCTTTTCCACAGACCATGGACCATGAAGGATTTGGAAAGTGCCAATGGGCATTTGCCTGACCCACGCGTGGTTGGAGGTAATAAGTTCGCTGAAGAAGTGACAAAGGTCTGTACCGAGTTCTGTTTCACGTCACGTGAGACGAGAAGACTCCTGAGACGAAAACCGAACGTGGATGTCACCAAAATCAAGGATACATGGCCAGCCGTAAACGTCCACACCAGATGAACCGACCCGCAAGCGGGAGAGAATGGACACTTTCATGCTTTTGTTGCAGCACTGGCTAACGCTTGTAGGGAGGCATTCCTAGTGCAAATGGAAATGACCAAAGTAACAATATGAAAACAATGAGAAGGTGAGACAGTGTCCCACTACCTTATTGGCCTCACTGAAGTCCATAACGCCATAGTGGACTGAGACCACCTGAAGACATAACGGCTGCAGAAATCACGCTGTATAAAGCACACCTGCGGAACAGCTTCATCAAAGGAATGGAGGGCGAAAGAGCGAAAAAGGAATAAGACACATGTACTACCTGGGAAACAGGAAAGCTGAATTTGATAGAACAACATGTGTTACATGCTGAAAAATTGCTTTCGCAAGTGAAGGATAAGTGGAAACTAAAGATTGAACAGCAAATACATAAAGCTCAGCTTATTATGGTGCCGATGGTCGCTTGGCCGTTGGATGGAGGTGCTACAGAAAAAGAGTGCAGAAGAGGCGCTGGCAGAGGGAGATCTGGCGGGTGCTTTGTTTTTGGAGCAATGGCCACTGGGCTTGACAGTGCCCTCGCAGACAGCCATAATTGGCCCTGGAGGCTGGACAGCAGGATGTCTGATGAGGAAGGCTGATGTGGAGGTGGGCAGTCCACAAGGTAAAGGTAAGCCTCTTTCACTTATGCCTGGAAATGAAGACTCGCTAATGTTAATCTCTTCTACCAACCTTACGGGCACTGAAACATACCCCAGCCCCATACTGAGCGGTGAGATTTGAGAGCGTGGACTATATGTTCAGTACAATAATGATAAGTATATGTCAATGCCTACCTCTATCATATGTGTGGAAGGTACCCCAGTTATCGTTTTTGGTAGATACAGGGGCATCCCTGAAAGGCTTAGTAGTGACAATGGAACACCAATTGTCAATAATGCCTTACAGCAAAATCAGTGATTATTTGCGAATAAACATGAGACAACACTGTGTCTACCACCCAGCGAGCGGTGGGGCAGTGGAAAAAGAAAATGCTACCTTAATAAATAATTTGACAAAATATTGTGAGGAATTAGAGATGGCATGGACAAAGGCATTTCAATTGTGCTGATGCATATGAGATCTAGGAGGAGAGGAATGGCTAATCTTACGCCTTTTGAAATTTTGATCGGTAGGTCGCTTAACACAGAATTGGCCCGAGACCAAAGGTAAGACAGATAACAGACCACTGTGAGGATGAGATGTTGTTTTACTGTATGAAACTCTCTACACTTTTATTCGAAATGCAGAATCAAGTGAAAGCAGCACTACCCCAACCAACAGAAGGGAAGCTGCACGATCTAGAACCTGGAGACCGTATAGTGGTGAAAGACGTCAGGAGGAAAAACTAGAAATCGAAGAGTTTAATGTGGCGTCTAAAATGCTCCTTACAATACAGACAGCTGTTAAGATCGCTGGCTTTTAGCTATCTGGCTCTGTAGATTTTTTTTAAAATCTGACTCTATGTTTTGTTGTCCTGGTTGTCATAAAATGACAAGGAGGGGGAAAATGTAATAGAAAATTAACAAAATTAACAATTACTCTGAAATCCAGTTCCGCTAAAATTTGAAAGACAATGCTTTACGAAATTTAAACTTTCTGACACTTTGCTGAAATCTGAATCGAAGGATAGCTTGTCTCTGCAGAACTTTGTAAACATTAAACATGAGAAAAATATAAGAACAGTATGTCCACAACAAGGGAATGAAAAGAGTAACAAATATAGCCTCCACAGTCTTTGTCCTTGAGAGCGTGTTAAGAAACAGTATATGACGAATATATGAATTATGCTCAGGGCTCTTGCGCAAGGCATTTTGGTCAAGTGCATGTGGTCCCTCTGCAATGCAGAGGTTAAAATTATTAAAGCTCATCTTGGTTGCTCTTGTTAATAGTTGAGTCGAGTCAATTTAATTTTCCCGACAGACCAAAGTGCTTTTCCTCCCTCTGTAATTCAAATAGCGCTCCACTGCACCATCTGCTTTCCCGATCCAATGCTCTAACGTCGCCCTCCCAATGCAATAAATCAGTTCCCCCCTTGCCCTCATATACCACTCCATCAGTCTCCGCATCGAACGCATTATCATGGAACACTCCCGCCAACTCCAGCTGGACCTCATCACAAAGCACATCTTTCCCTCCACACGCCTCTTTTGCCTTCTGCGTGGACTGTTCCCTTCAACAGTTCTTGGTTTGCGCCAGTCTTCAAACCAACCCCCGTGAACCCCAACAAACCTTTCCCTGCAACCGGAAAAGATGCAAAATCTGTTCGTACACCACTCCTCTCACTTCCGTCCAGTATCCCCCAAAAAGTATTTCCAGGTGAGACAGAGATTCCCCTGCCTTTCTGCCAACCTAGTTTACTGCATCAGGTGCATCTCTACATCGGGGAAACTGAATGTAACATAGGGATTGGTTGAGTGAGAATTGTATCCAGGACCACAAACGTCTTCAGAACCTCCTAGACACTGTCCATTGCTACTTCGTTTCCCACATGACCATCCTTGGCCTCCTTCATTGCCTCAACGTGACCACCGTAAGTTGGAGGAACGACATCTTCTGCCTGGACAGCTTACAGCCTGGAGGGTCCAAAATTAAGATATCCAATTTAAGATAGCCTTATTCCCATCCCCCGACTCCCTCCACCTTCGCAACCCCTTCCATTTCTTCCTGCCACCAAACGGATTAATTCCTCCCATTGACCAACAAGGTCGTACACTCTACTTGTCTTCACATGTCCCCATTTCAAAACGCTGCCCCCTCCACCTCCATGATCTGCAGCTTCGCCACACCAGCAGACGTGAAGGTTCATACCCGAAACGTCGAATTCTGCATGTCCTGATCCAACCTGGCTTGTTGTGTTCTTCCAGCCTCCTGACTGTGTATTATATATTTGGCTGAACAGACTTGATGGGCAGAAGGGGTTCTTCTCTCCTGTGCGATTTTACTATTCTATTTAATCACATTTTATCATAATGCTAAAATACATTATAACCAACATGCCATTATGAGCTGGGATGGTTCTGTGAGAGAGAATGCTCCTTTCACTTATTGAGAATTTCCCAAGATGATTTAATTCGTGATCTTCTTGCTTCAGTTGTAATGGCAAAATGCAAGTTTTGTGTTGGAGCATCAGTGTAAGAACAGTAGTTGTCTCATTTTCAGCTGATACGCAGCTAATGACAATGTAACATATGCAGCACAAAATTCCAGTACAATTAGAATTCTAATCGATGGTATCTTTTCAGATGGAAATGACCTTGGGACTTTCAACTTTAACGGTTGATCACATGAAAGCCAATAATTCTATCACATAAAACACAACACAAAATTGAGGTGTTTTACAAGGCTGACATTTCAAAGTGATATTAAGATTGTACGACATCGTCAATGGAACTGTCCAATGAAAACAAAATTGAGACAGCGTCTTGTGAGAGTCGCTCTGCAAGCAGCTGTTTTTCCAAGGTACAATAATTACAAGACAACTAACAGCCCTTAGAACTCAACATCGAGTTCACCAAAGTCTGAATACATTTTTGCCAGCCTATTACTTAGCATTACATGGCCAGAACATTTCCGCAGGTAGCTTGCCTTCAGTAAATAAACACATTTTCAATTCTTCATTTCTTTTTCACATTACCGCATATCGAGCTGTTTTTGTTTTATGGCTCGCTCGAAATAGACCCTTTGGTTGCCTGCCATTTTCTCTCCGTCCTTCTGGGCTCCATCCCCACGCAGTAGATTAATCATTCAAACCAAACAACTCAAAAAGGTCTTCAGAACAACTGTCACCTTTGCTTAGCAGTTGCCAGTTATGGAAACCTTATCTCGCCTCACAGTATTCTCTTTATTTGTGTACACAGATACTGTTATACCTGCTGATTTTCTCCAGCAATTTTGCATTTTTTGCTTCTGTTAGTTATCCTTGAAGATTCTTTGTTTTAGAGCCCCCGACTAAACATGTGAGTGCATCTGCATCAAAAGAGGTGCTTTTAAGAAGACAGCTCAGTGGATCTCCTCAGATCACTTTTAAGAACAACCACGATATTCTCCAGTGTTACATGACTTTGGTTAGGTTGCAGCTGGAGTACGAGAACACATCCCTCTCTGCATCAAATATGCTGAAGTGGAGATGGTCGACAGCGTCAGGGTTGAGGCAGGGATACTGAACAGCAAACTGTCCTAGTCCATCCACTTTAACGTTACAGTCAAGAAAGAAAAGCAACATTTCTCCTTCGTCAGGAGCCAAAGGAAATTCGGCATGTCCATAGAGTTTCCATTCAATGTTTTATAAAAATAGCACAGAAAACATCCGATTGGGATGCATCACAGTGTGGCAACGCAACTGCTTTTCCCAAGATGAAAGAAACTCCAGAGAATTGTGAATCTACACCATTTCATACTGCAAATCAACCTTCCATTCATTGACTCCATCTACACTTCTCACTGCCTCCAGAAAGCAACATTATTATCAACGACACTGCCCACTCTTTTCGTCCTCTCTACCATCCTCTTCCATCGGACAGAATATAAATACGTTTGCATACACGGAAGAACAGATTCAAGAACAATTTCTTCTCTGCTGTTACTAGACTTTTGAACTGACCTCTTTATCGTTCATACTGATCGCTGTCTGCAACCTATCGCCAGCTGTAACATGTATGGTGAACTCTGTTCGAAGATGTTGGTGCACTTATATAGTATGAACAGCCTGAAGAGCTCATAAGACAATATATTTTCAAAGTATCTCAGTATAAGAGATAATAGACATAAAAGTAACAATATCACACCATTTATCTTAGTCATTTTAAGCAATGCACATGACGATGTGTGATTACTCTGCTTTCTGTCCACTGATGCAGCGAAACCAGCTGCAATTGCAGTTAAACCTACTTTCGCCATATAATTTCTGAAACACCTCCATTGTACATATGTATATTTCGAGGCAATTTTTTGATCTTCTGCCATGGAATATACAAACATAGAGGTCTACAGCTCAGAAACAAAAAAAAAATACTTCCGTAGATGCTGTCTGCACTACTAATCATAGAAGAAAACTCGACCCGTTCTGATTCTATTTTACGGAAATTCACGCATCGCCATGTATATCTTGGCATTATGAGTACACATATAATTCAATTTTACGTCTTCTGAGGGTCTCTGATTCAAAACCCGCAACAAGCAGTGAATTCCAGAATTGTCTCATTCGTTGTTCGTTTGTTTTCATTCTTATTCCATCTGAACCTCTAGCTCCTCATTTACCTCACTAATATATGTACCTCTCCGTCTCCACAGCGTTGTACCTCCCATATTTCCCTCAGGTTCAACTAAATCATTCAATTCGCTCTCATGACAGAAACACACTGTTGTCTAGTTGAACTATGATGACTTATATTTTTCCTGTTCATAGTATACACTCCAAGGCAAATTTCCTAATCTATTGTTCAAATAAAAGGTAACATTCATATATGCACAAGAGAGACACCCTGTTCAAATTGCAATTTAATTACTGAATGTTTACATATAGGTGATGGACACTGAACAAAATACAAGCTGAGCAAGAAAGCGTTTGTTTCCCAAACAAAGTTATTCAGAGTTAGTTACAAAGACAGATATGCGTGTTTATTCCCAAAGTTAACAGTGGGATGGCTGAGTGGTTTGCGGTGCTGCCTTTCACTGTCAGGGACTTGAGCCCTCTTTCAACTTTGGGAGTTTCTGTGGAGTTTGCAATTACTCTGGTCTGTGTAGTTCTACTTGGCACTCTGGGTTCTTCCCACAGGCAAAAGAGTTACAGGATAGTCATCATAAATGAAAAGTTTTGGGAATTGAATGAGAGGAATGGATATGGGTGAGATGCTCTTCGGAGAGTCATTACAGACTGCATTACTCAAATGGCCTTGTTCTGCACTATCAGGATTCTATGAGTTAATTCAAATACCGGAAAAGACTCTACAGGACGGAAGCCATACTCCTGTTCACATATTGCTAATGGCACATTTTATGCTTGTGTGGGCATGATTATTCTGGGTAAAACGCACCTTCTCATTTTTTTTTCCATAAGAATTATTATGGTAACTGAACCGTTAATCTCAGTGGCGAATATGATTTATCAGTTGCGTGATTTTACCTCTTGGAGTTAGTTTCATCTTCATTATCAAAAATTAAGATTGAGTCTTTGTATCCCCAAGGTGATTGCACAGGATGTAAAGGAAATATTTCCAACTTTGATGCAGACACATTCAATAAATGAGGGGTCAGAAGATAGTAATAGTGAAAATGCATCTTCGGATTCAACATGTTTTGAAGATATATTACATGAATCTTGCTTCTAGTAGACTTGCTGCTAAGTGATTGCAACCATTACTTAGATATGGAATTGTTAAGGAACCGCCCTTTTGGTTGAGACTATGATGTTGCACAAATACTTGTCCAACGTAGAATTCATCATTTCACTTATTTTTAGTATTTTCTGCAGTCACCCGATTGACACTGAACGTCAAAACTCCCCTGAATTATCAAGATTATAGATTTAGAAGACTATGATGTGAACAGGCCACAGAGAAGAGGCCACTAACTCACAGAATGGAGTCATGAAAGGTAGATCTAGGTAATACACGTTAACAATTTGCTACTTCGCAGAGTCAGAGTCTCCCATTCATCTGTCAGGGATGTGTGAGGATTCAGAATTTAACTTATTCGGGCATTGCCTTTCATTAATTGTCTTCCAAAAAACGCAACTATCATTAGTAATCAAAATGGACATTTTCTGCTCGTCAGCCGTCATTTCCTAACAATCATTACCACCGTTCTATGCTGTTGGTGTACCCCATATTTTGGTTACTCCTACGCTTGGCCTGATGAAAACAACAGGAATAGTTGGAATTGAACGTTTTTTCTGAGCAGCACCAAATGTTTGTTTTTAAGGAAAATTTGTCTGCAATGCGCTCAATGTGTTTTATCTTACCATGTTTAATTTTGTTTCGTTTGATTTTGGGTGCAATAGATTGAAAATGCATTTGGTTTCTGATTTGAAATGTTCAACCGTGACTGTGTGAAGTGAAATGTATTGGTGTTTCTCTAATTTTGCTCAATAAAAATAGACATGCACTTTTTCATGGAATCTTTACTTTGTGGAAACAGGTCATTTGGCCCGAAGTGTTCATACCGACCTTCCATCAAATAATACATCCAGATCCATTCTCCTACTCTGTGGGAGGAAAGCAGAGAAGCCAAAGGATACCAACGCAGACATGGGGAGAATCTGCAATCTCCACATAGATAGTCAACCGAGGCTGGAAGCGAACTCGGTGTGATGCAGAGCCGTCTCACTACTGAGCGAACACGCTCAGCGCTGCCAATGCATAGAGTGCAATAGGCCAGGTGCTGGCAAATGAAATTGGGATAGTTAATCAGTAGTTGTTCACCCACAGACAAAGTGGGCCAAGGACCGTTAATAGTAGACAGTTCATTTACTTGGCAGGATCGGTTGCTTTGCAATATAAGACACATTGCCTGATTTTTCCATGAAATTATTTACTTCGCGAAATTTGCCCTTCATCTGACATGTATTGATCATCTGGATAAAGTCAGCAGTCTTCATCTGTTTCCCGCTGTGGAAAGAGCCGTCATCGTTCTGTTGTTAATTTAACAACTTCAATTTAGTGTTAATTACTCAAATTGAGTTCACTATGCGGGATCATCAAGCTCTGTTTCATGGCTTATTTCCTTCCTTCGGGGGCAAGTTTCAGTGACAAAGAGAGATTGAATCGACTGAGCTGGTTTTCCTCAAAAGAGATAGATTGAGGGAAATAGTGCATAAGATAGGGCATTTTATCATACATTATTGGAGGGATCAATGATCAGCCAGATTAAACTCAACGTAAGGGGCAGCATGTTTAGAGGAGATGTGAGCAAAACATATTTTCTCCAATTGGGTGGCAACAAAATAACGTAATCACTTACAAGGGTGACAAGGCGGGAAATGTCATAACATTTTAAAAGTACTTAACAGTGCACTGAGAATACTGAGATACGGGCTATTAGACGAGAAAGCATCGAGGTTAGTAATTATGAGGCGTTATCGATTGTAGAAGCTGTGAAAGTGCATAGGTCCCCTGGCCAGATGGGATTTATACAAGGATTGCTGTGGTTCTGTTCGCCGAGTTGGAAGTTTTTGTTACAAACGTTTCGTCCCCTGTCTCGGTGACATCCTCAGTTCTTGGGAGCCTCCTGTGAAGCGCTTCTGTGGTGTTTCCTCCGGCATCTATAGTGGCCTGTCCCTGCCGCTTCCGGTTGTCAGTTTCAGCTGTCCACAGAAGCGCTTCACAGGAGGCTCCCAAGCACTGAGGATGTCACCTAGACAGGGGACGAAACGTTTGCAACAAAAACTTCCAGCTCGGCGAACAGAACCACAGCAACGAGCACCCGAGCTACAAATCTTCTCACAAACTTTATACAAGGATTATCCGGCAAACGAGGGAGAAGATGGTGGAAACGTTGGCCTTGAGTTTTGAGTCGTCATTGTCTGAAGGTTTCGTAACAGAGGACTGGAGGTTTGCAAAAGCTGTGCCCTTTTGTAAAAAGGCCATTCCAGATTACCCAGGTAATGATAGACCAATGAGCTTTACGTCGGTTGGAAGAAAAGGTTTGAAAAGGATTGTAAGTGGTAGGATTTTAATCATCGAGCAAGTAACAATTTGATTGGAGATAGTCAACATGATTTCGTCACGGGCAGACAGCACTGAATGTTTTGAGGAAGTGACCAAGCATGTGGATGAGGGTAGGGAACTTGGCGTGGTGTAAATGGACATCAGTAAAACCTTTGAAAAGGTTCCACACCCTAAGCTTTTGAAGAACACGCAGAGGTATGGTATTGAGAGTGATTTAGCAATTTAGATTCGAAATTCGCTTTCTGTAACAAGAAATGAAGTGGTGGTTGATGGAAAATATTCAACCTGAAGTCCAGTTACTCGTGGTGTGTCACAACCAAGTGTTTTGGGACAATACCGTTTGTCATTTTTACAAATGACTTGTACGCCAGCTTATGTGAATGGCTCAGTAAGTTTGTAGATGATGCTAAAGTCGAATAGGTAATGGACAGTGTGGAAGAATCTTGTAGGTGGCAGGGAAATTGGGATAAATAACAGAATTGGGCGAGAGTTAGCAAGTGGAGTCCAATGCAAATAAATGTGAGGTGATATACCTTGGGAAGAATAACAGGAAGGCCGAATACTTGGTGTATGGAAAGGCTCTTGGTAGTGTGGACGTGCAGGGGGAACTTGGTATTCATGTGCATCGATCCCTGAAAGTTACCACACAGATCGATAGTGCTGTTAAGAGGGCATCTGGTTTGTTAGTGTGTATTGGAAGTGGAATTGAGTTCCGGAGCCATGATGTCATGCTGCAAATGTGAGAAACACTAGTGCGACCTCACATGGGATATTTCGTGTAGTTCTGATCGCCCCATTACAGGAAGGATGTGGAAGCACTGGCAATGGTAAAGAGGAGATTTACGAGTATTTTGCCTGGTCTGGAGCGAAGGTCTTTTGAGGAAAAGTTGAGGGACATTGGTCTGGTCTCGTTGGAGAGCACGTGTCTAAGAGGAGACGTACAAGAAGATCAGAGGATTAGATAAGGTGGACAATGAGAGTCGTTTTCCTGGGATGATGACGTCGTCTTGTAAGAGCGGTCCCAGCTGCAATTTGATTGGTGACAGATTTAAGATAGATGTCAGAGGCAGGTTCCTTATTGAGAGAGTGGTAAAGGCGTGAAATTCCCTGCCTGCCAATGTAGTTTACTCAGCCACATTGGGAGCATTTAAGCAGTCCTTGGATGAGAATAAACATTATGTTGAGATAGTATAGGAGAGAGGTTTACATTAGTTCGCATTAGAATTATTCTCTTATGCCTTTTCTTTCTGATGTCCCGATTCAGTCATTTTTCTTATTTTTTTTCTTTAGTTCACATTCACTTATATTCTTATTCATAATATTCTTATTCTCGTATGTTCTTATTACCTTGCGTCCATTTTTGTCTCAGGTCGTAACATCTTATGTCTTTTTCTCTTATGTTCTTATTCTATTTTTTCTTAAGTTCTTCACCTCTCATGTTGTTGTTCTCCATTGTTCTTATGTACTTATTCTCCTATGTTCTTACTCTGTTCTGTTCTTTTACTCTTATGTTTTTATTCTCTTATCGATCACTGATGTCATGATGGTCTTAATATCTTCTGTTCTTAAACTGTAAGAGTGTAATTTGTTATGCTCCTATTCTCGTGTCGAATGTTCGTATTTTATTATTTTCTTATAATCTTACAATTTTATTTTCTCATGCTCTGATTAATCTCACTTCACATTCTCTGATGTCGGTTATCTTTGACGTACTCATTCGTTTAATCTAACCTGTTGTTATCTTGTGTTCTTATTCTCTTAAATGGCCATTCTTTTCTGCTCTTATTTTCTTATGTTCGCAATCTCCTATTCATTTCCATTCTCTTATTTTCTTAGTCTCTTATGATCTCATTTTCTTATACGTTTGTGTTGATGTACTCTTACGTTCTTGTTCTCTTATTCTCTTCTCGTTTAATTCATAGTTTATTAGTTTCATAGATTCATAGTAATAGACCAAGAGTGGGCCTTTTAGTCCGCCAAGCCTGCTCCGACATTCGTTAAGATCATGGCTGATTTATCCATCGTCTGTGCTCCTCATACCCATAATTACACAACCATGAATATTTTTAGTGAAGGTGCCTCTGCCACCTCATAGAAGCAGACGATTCCTTAGGTTCATACCTCTCTGAGGAAAGCGGTTCCTCCTCATCTCTGTCCTAAAACTGCTCCTGCTAATCTTGAGGACATCTTAGTCCGAGTTTCATCCATTGACGGAAATAGCTTGACTTCCTCTACGTTATCTATGTATTTTATATGTTTATGTGAAATTGTGAAGGGCTTATGACCGAAACGTCGACTGTCCCACTTCTCAGATGCAGCCTGACATGCAGCACCACACTCTCGACATTATTGACGGCCTTCTGGAAATCCAAGTACATATCATCCACCTGTTCCCCTCCATCCATCGTGCTTGCTTCATCCTCAATGAATTCCAGAAAATATAACAAACACAAGGCTCTCTTCCTGAATCCATACTGCGTCTGTCTGAATGGAACCTTTTACACTAGATGTCTCACTCTTTCTTCATTCATGATTTCCTCCAGCATTTCTCCGACTACAGATATTAAGCTAACTGGCCTGTAGTTACTTCTTTTTCGCCTTCACCCTTTTTACAGACATTGGCGTGAAATTCGCCGTCTTCCAGTATGACATGTCCTGCCCGCAGTCCAGTGAATTCTGGTAAATTATCATTAACGCATCGAATGTAACTTTTACCATTTCTTTGAGCACCCTGGGATGTTTTCCATCAGGATCAGGCGACATAACTACATTTAGAATCTCTAGCTTGTTCAGGAATAAAACCTTTAATGAGAAAAATTGAATTAAGGTCCTCAAAGTTATTCCTTGGCAAGTTAGGCATATCTTCTACTGTGAAGACGGACATAAAGTAGTTATTCAGCGCCTCAGCCGTTTCATCATGAACCAGTATCCTTTCACCTTTCTCATCCTGCAAGGCAGTTACATCCACTTCAGTAACCATTTTCTGGTTCAAATATTTATAAAAATAACAGTTTTCCTGCATCTGTTTATATTCTGTGTTTGGTTTACATTTAAAATCTAGCTTTCCTTTCTTTGTTGCTTGCTTAATGATTTTTTTTTAAATTCGCAATCTTCCTGTTTCCCAGAAATCTCGGCTTCTTTGTAAACCTGGGCATTTCATAGGATCCCTTCCATTATTTCCTTGATTGGCCAAGGCTGGCTCTTCGTACCACTGTTATCTTTCTTTTAGACCAGAATGTGCTACCGATGAACATTGTAAAATATCTCTTTTAAAGTCCTCCAGTGTTCCTCAGATATTTCGCCATACAACTTGTTTTCGTCGTCTAATTTCGCCAGCTCCTTCTTCATTCTATAGCTTCCCGAGATTTAGCATAATACACTGATTTTACATGACATCACTTCACCCTCCATTGCTGTCTGAAAATCGATTTTTCTGCTATCTCTCTTTCCGAGAGGCTCTTCAACGACGGTAAGTTCTATTATGTTTGACTTCTGTTATATTACTATTCTCTTAGAGTCTTATGTTCTTCTCTTGCTATTATTCTGTATTGTTCTTATTCTCTTACTCTCCTTTTCCAAATTACTTATCTTCTTCAGTTCTTATTCCCTCCAATTATTTTCCCTTATCTTCTTATTCTACAATGCATTTCTCTTCTTATCATTTTTTTTATTATGCTCTTATCCTTTGACATTCTTTTTCGCTTATTCATTACTGTTCATTCATGAATGTTCTTATTCTTTTATTACATGTTAGCGTTCGTTTCGAATCCCCTTATATTCTTACTCTCTTATGCTGTTATTTTATTGTGGTCCTATTTTCAAATTCTGTTATGTACTTACATAATTATTCTGTTTGGTTGGGTATAGGTTTGCTCGCTGATCTGGAAGGTTCGTTATCAGACGTTTCATCATCATACCAGGTTACGACTTCAATGAATCTTCGAAATAATTACTGGTGGCGTAGCCCATTTTCTTTTTCGATGTTTGAGTTTCCTCGAATTGGTAATGGAATTTCCTGAAGTGACGTCAGTTCCTATGGTGAAATCATTTCTTGTTTTTTTTTCTCCGGGCGTCGTAAATGGGATCCAAGTCTATGTGATTGTTGACAGAGTTCTGGTTGGAAAGGCATGCTTCCAGTAATTCCCATGCAAGCCTATGTTTGTCTTGTACTAGGACGTATGTGTTGTCCCAGACGAAGTGGTGTCCTTCCTCATCCGTGTGTAAGGATATTTGTGAGAGTGGATAATTTAGTTTTGTGGTGAGTTGATGTTCATGTTTCCTGGTGGCTAGATTTCTGCCTGCTTGTCCAATGTAGCTTGGGGTAACACAGTAGCACAGTGGTTAGCATTGCTGCCTCATATTACCAGAGTCCCAGGTTCGATTCCCGCGCCAGGCGACTGTCTGTGTGGAGTTTGCATCTTCTCCCCATTTCTGCCTGCGTGTCCTCCCGTTTCCTCCCACAGTCCGAAGATATGCAGGTCAGGTGAATTGGCAATGCTAAAATTATGCATAGGTCAGATGCGTTAGTCAGAGGGAAATGAGTGGGTAAGTTAATCTTCAGAGGATCGGTGTGGACTTGTTGGGCCGAAGGGCCTGTTTCCACAATTTAGGGCATCTAATCTAATGTTAATCACAGTTCTTGCAAGGCATTTTGTAAAATATATTGGTTTTACTTGTTGTCTGTATCTCGTCTCTCAATTTCATGCTCCCATGTCCTTGTTCAATTCTGTCCTTACAACCTTATGCTCATATGATCTGCCACAGTTACGTTCTTATTCACCTCAGTTGATTTCCCTTACGTTTTATGATTTTATTCTCTTACGTTCATCTTTCAAATCATGAATGTTCTTAGTTACCTATTCACTTAAGTTCTTATTCTTTCATTCTCTAATTCTCATATTTAAACCTTTTATTCTATGTTGCTCTTAAGTTGTTTTTCTCGTATGTTCTTTCTATCTTATAATCCTGTGGCCCTGCTCTCTTTATGGTCTTTTTCACTTGCATTTGAAACTATTTATTTCTTCTGACCTTATTTTATGTGTTTCTTTCCTTATTCGCAAATGCTCTTTGTTTTGTCCTCTTATGATTTTCTTGTCTTACTCTTCTATGTTCTTATGCGTTTAGCTTTTTCAATCTCCAATGTGCTTATTATTTAACATCTTGTTCCTTTGTGTTTTTATTCGCATATTCACTTTGTTCTGCTTCTCATTCGCTCGTGTTTCCGTATTCTGTTATGTAATTATGACCTGACTATCTTATGTTTTTATTCTGTGCTCTTTTTATTTTCTTATATTCGCATGTTCTTATTCTCTGTTGTTCCTATTGTCTCATTCCTTAATGTTATTTCTCACTCATATTCTTATTGTAACATTATCTAATGTATTTATTCTTTTAGATTCTCATTATCTTATTCTCTTTTTCTCTCATGATATGATCATATTAATGTCTTACATTCTTATTATCGTATTCTCTTCTGTACTTACCATTGGCTGGTCTTACCCTCGAGTAATCTTACGTTCCTACTCCCGAATATTCTTTTTGTTTTATTCTATTATGTTCCCATCGGATCATGTTGTATTCTCATTTACTCTTATTCGGTTATTCACTTACTGATGTCTTATTTTTTTAGATTATCATTGCCATATGTTCTTATGATACTAATTTCTCATGTTCTTATTCTCTCGTTCTCTTTGGCTTGCACTCTTATTCTCTTCATTTTTATTTACTTATGTTTTTATTCTTTTGTTCTTTAATTTTATTATTCGTGTTCTCATTCTTTCATGCTCTCACCTTCTTGATCCAATATGTTCTTATTCTCTTGTGTTCTTAGTCACTTACGTTCCTATGTTCTTACCCGTTATGTTCTTATTAACTTGTGCTGGTTTTCTCTGTGAATCTTATGTTTCACTCTGCTGTGTTCTTATTTTCAGATCCATAAATGCTTCTATCTTCTTATTCCCCTATTATCATATGTTCGTATGCTTTTATGATGTTATTATCTCAGGTTCGTATTATCTTACCAATCTATTCTCGTACCTTCTTGTTCACCTAATCACTCGTGCTCAAATTCTCTTACCTTCTTATGACCTTGCCTTCCAATTCTATTATAGTCTCATTCACAACGTTCTGAATCTCCTAAGTTTCTATTAACATATATTTGCATTTTCTTATTTTCTCATTCGCATATTCATATATATGTTCTGATTCACTTGTGTTCTGATGTTCTCATTCGCATTTGTTTCCTGTGCTCACGCTCTTGTGTTATTAATCAATGATGTTTTATGACCGTATTTTCTTTGTACTTGTTCTGTCACGTTGTCCTTATCGTTTGTTTTTATTTAGTTCGGTTTTTATTTTCGTATGTTCTCATGTTCTTTCTTTCTTATATTCTCAAATTCTCTTCGTCCATTATGGCCTTGTTCCTTCATGCTATTGCTCACTTGTGTTCTAATTATTTTGTTCTCGAATTCTTTTATTCATGTTTATTTTTACTCTCTGAGGCTCTTATTTTCTTGTTCTACGTTCTTATTCTCTTTTGTTCCTATTCTATTACATTAATTGGTTCCGATGATCTTTCAGTCATATTCACTTAAGTTAGTTTTTACTTGTTCTTTTCTTTTCTAATCTTATGTTCTGATGATAATATTCATCAAACATCTTATGTCTTAATTATTTTATTCTCATCTGTTCTTAGGGTCTTATTGTGTTAGTCTGTTATGTCCTCATTATATCATCTTTCCTTTCACTTATGTCCTCAATCGCATATTCACTAAGGATGCGATTCTTTTATGTTTTTGTTGTCTTACCGTCGTATTCTCTGATGTTCTGAATCACTTCTGTGCCTACGCTCTTATGTCTCCATGATGTTACATTCTTAATCTGTTCTGTTAATATTCTTTGACTGTTATATACAATCTTAATTCTTTTGTTATCATGTTCTCAATCCCTTATGTTCTTACTCAGTTATATTTTTATTATCCTATTCACTTATGTACACATTCCCTAATATTCTCATTGTCTTATTCTGTTACAGTCTTCGAGCCTTGTTCTCTTTATCTCGCACATTCGTAGACTATTATGATTTTATTTTCTTATCTTAGATTCTTAGTTGTGTCTTGTTCTATTATGTTTTTATGATCTTCATTTCTCATGGTCTAATTCTCTTATTCTTCAACGTTCCTATTTTCGTCTATTCTTGTTCTCTTATGTTCTCTGTGTTTTATTCATTTCTTCCACTGTTCATGTACTCGCATTCTCTTCTGTTCTGATCCTCTTACGTTCTTAGGTTTTTAGTCTAAAAGATAAATTGTGTTTTTCAAGCTCTTATTATCTTATGTTCTTACTTCCTTCTGTTTCTATAATCCGCTTCACATATATTCTTTATCACCTTTGTTCATGTATCTGCAGTGTTTTGATTCTGTTTCCTTTCTGTTGTGATTCTGTTCGCCGAGCTGGGAATTTGTGTTGCAGTTGTTTCGTCCCCTGTCCAGGTGACATCCTCAGTGCTTGGGAGCCTCCTGTGAAGCCCTTCTGTGATGTTTCGTCCGGCATGTATAGCGATGACAACACAGAAGCGCTTCACAGGAGGCTCCCAAGCACTGGGGATGTCACCTAGACAGGGGACGAAACGTCTGCAACACAAATCCCCAGCTCGGCGAACAGAACCACAACAACGAGCACCCGAGGTACAAATCATCTCCCAAACTCTGTTTCCTTATATTCTTTTCATGGTCATAAATCGTCTTATGGTCTTCTTAACTTATGTTCTTATTATCTTGTTCTCTCGAACTCATATCTAAAGCTTTGTTCTCTTATGATATTATGTTGTCTTTGTCTTATTATTTTCTCTGTATTCTTTATGAGGATGTGGGCATCGCTGGTGAGGAAGCATTTATTGCCCATCCCTAATAGCCCAGCAAGTAGCTGAATGTCAGGCACTTTGTTACTGAGCTGGAGTCACATGTAGGCTAGACCAGTTAAGTATTGACAAGTTCCTTCACTAAAGGGCATTAGTGAGACAGATGGAGCTTTTATTTCGAGCAGAGGCAATGTATATAGAGCAGTCATTAGATTTTTAATTCCCAATATTTGTTGAAATCAAATTCCACATTTTGTCATGGTTCGCTGGATTTACAGACACTGATTATACAATTAAGCCATCACATCCCCATCACATTTTATGAGCATGCTCTCTTATGTTATTCTGTTCCGCCTCAATACGTAGATCTTCACTTATGTTGATTTCTCTTTAATTCTTATAAGTTTAATTTCTGCATTTATTTTGTTATTCATAAATGCTCCGACGTCTCATTTATCTGAAGGTCTAATCCTATTACTCGCCTATGCTATTCTCCTCCTACATTTTAAACTCGAATGTGTTTCTTATTTTAAATGCCTGTACCCTTATGTTAATATTCGCATATTCACTTACGTTCTACTTTCTTTATGTCCTTATATTCTCATTCAATTATGTGTTTTTTCTCTGGAGTGCCCATTATCTTAAGAGATAATTCTTTTCTATTTTTATTCTCGTATTTTTCTTAATCTCTTTTGCATTTATATTCTCACTTTCTTACGCTCTTATATTCTTATTAAATTATTACCACATGCACTTATTATCTGATGTTCTCAATCCCTTATTTGGTCATTGTGCATTCTGTTCTTACTCTGTTCTTACCCTTTAATATTCTCTTATTCATAATCTCGAAAATTCTTATTCTCTTATTCGCTTGTTTCTGTATGTGCTTATTCTATTATTTTCACATTGGGTCAAGTTAGTGTTATACAACACCAGTTTGCATGTGAACAGATTTCCCTGGAAGCATTACCTTTCGAAGCGCTGCTTCGTCATTAAGTGGTTGTGGACCAGAATCACAAGACACAGAATTTAACGCAACAAGATTGCACTGACATGGAATTAAATATTTAACAAAATTAGCTTTAGCTTGTATCATTTGGAATGATCATGTTATTTTCAGGTCATTCATATGTAAATCCCAGATTTTTTTAAAGTTATATGATCAACATAATTTTAAAAATAGAAGCCATTTCAGATCAGATAGTGCATTGAAAGTGTGAGGTTAAAGTCTGTGTCCCAATGTCCATTCAGACTGATTGCATTTCTAAAATGGGATTTTCAGAATCTTAAATGAATCATGCGGTTTTCGCGCAAAAGAAAATGTTGTGCAGCAAGTACAAATTCATACAAAAAACTTTATATATGTGTGAGTGCAGGGGAGACCAAGTGAGTGTGTGCATGTGATTGTGGACGTGGGCACGTGAGTGTCCATGAGAGCGTGTGTGTATGTGCGTGCAATGGGGTATACATTATTGAAAGGGTGCATGCGTGGGTTTGAGTGTGGGGATATATGTGTGCGCGCATGTGGGAGAGCTTTTGTGTGAGAGAGAGTTTGTGTGAGTGTCCAGGTCTGTGGCTGTGTGTGTGTGTGTATGTGTGCACGCCCCTATGTGTTTACGTGCACGTGTGCGCTTGTGCGTGCACTTGTGTGCATGTTTGTGAGAGAAATCTCAGTGTCGTGAGGTCACCTGTAGTGTGACATGAACCCAAGTTTACGCTTAACGCCATCCCCATGACTACCAAACTTGGCTGGCAGCCTCTGCTCGGCCACTTTGCATTTTTGCCTAGCTCACATTGAGTCTTGGAGGATGGACAAACGAAGATTCAAGGCCGAATGCCCTGGACCACTAAAGTGCTCCCCAACTGCGATAGAACACTCCTGGTTGGTGATTGTTTCCGGTTTCGACTCAGCCTTTGTTGTTGCCTCTGCCCTTTATCGCCAAAAACACGTATATCAGTGCATCATGGTATATGTTGCATTCTCATGGATCTTGTTCTATTATTCTCTTTTTCATGTTTCATTCTGCTGGGTTTTTATTGTCTTATATTGTTATGATATTCAGTTCTCATGTTCTTATTGTCTCATTATCTTACTGCTATACCTTTCCTCTGTTTTGTTTTTATTCTCTCATGTTCTCATGCTTTTAATCTTATGCTCTTATAGTATTATTTGCTTATGTCCTTACTGTCATGATCTTATTCATTCATGTTTCTATGTTCTGATTCTGTTATTCACGGTCTTCTTCTCCAATGTTCTTATTTGATTAGATTAGATTACAGTGTGGAAACAGGCCCTTCGGCCCAACAAGTCCACACTAACCCGCCGAACCGCAACCCACCCATACCCCTACACTCCGGGCAATATAGCGTTGCCAATTCACCTGACCTGCACATCTTTGGACTGTGGGAGGAAACCGGAGCACCCGGAGGAATCCCACGCAGACATGGGGAGAACGTGCAAACTCCACACAGTCAGTCACCTGAGGCAGGAATTGAATCCGGGTCTCTCATGCTGCGAGGCAGCAGTGCGAACCACTGTGACACCGTGCCGCCCACTAGTCTCTTATGTTTCTATGTTTCTACTCGGTTATGTTCTTATTCACTTATATTATTTTTCACTTCAGTTCTAAAATGTTTATATCTTTAGCGTTTATGTCATAAACACGATCATAAATGTTATTATGTTCTTATTCCCTTATTCTCGTATGTTTTTAACTCGTCATTCACTTTGGTTCTTATTTACTCACCATGCTATTCTCTATGTTCTAATTCGTATATTGATGTATGTTCGAATTCACCTATGTTCTTTTTATCTAACCTTCACATTCCCTTATGTCTGTATTCGGATATTCACTTATGTTGTGTTGCCTTCATGTATTCTAATTCACTTTTGTTCTTGCGGTCACACTCACCTGTGTTCTTATTCAACTATTTTCTTATTTTCTGCTTAACTTATATTCACATTATATTATATTCTTATTCAGTCCTATTCGTATTCTCTTATGTTTTATGTTGTTCGTCTCTTATTTTCCCCTTCATTCTTTCCCATGATTTTATGGGCGTATTTTAGCAATCACTTATGTTGTTATTCCTTTGCTCTTGAAATATTTTAGAGATGTTCTTGTTCTCTTATGCTCGTCTGTTCTTATCTTTGCGTGTTCTTATTCTCTTGTGTTTTACTCTATTCTGTTCATATGTTCCTATTGTCTTATGTCCGCTCTAACGTCTGGATTTTTTTCTATTCTTGTCTTGTGCTGTTTTTCTCTCGTGTTCTCATTTTAGTGTTCGCAAATGCTATTTTGTTCTTATTTTCTTATTCCCATATGATTTTATGCTCTGACCTTGTTAATCACTAATGTTTATCCTGTCTTATCTTCGTGTTCTTTTATTGTTCTTATTCACCAAGACACTTACTTTCTAAATCGCTATTTCTGTGTTCGTCCTCTCTGATATTCTGTTTTCTGTTCTACCCTTATATCCTTATTGTATTATTTTATCAGTCAGTGTTATTCTTATTGTTTTGGTCTTGAATTTGAGCATTCATGTTCGTAATCGCTTGTGCTCTGATGTTCTTGTTCTCCTGTGCGCTTATCCTCTTGTGTTCTTTTTTTCTAAAATGTTCATATATTCCTGATATGTTATGTTGGTCTTTAGATATGTTGTTTTTCTCTTTTATGTTTTTGAATTTTCATTCTCTGACGTTTTTACCTGAATATTTCTCATGTTCTTATGGTCTTATTCTCTTGTGTTATATTTCACCTATGATATTATTATTTTACCTTCCTATTCCCTTATGTTTTATTTGCATATTTACTTATGTTCTGATTTGCTTCTGTACTTATTCTCTTTCTTTATTAACTAACGTTTTTATTTTGTTGTTTTCTTATTCTCCAACGTTAATGTACTTATTCTCTTTTGTTGTCGTTTTTTTCATTCACTTATTTTCTTCCTAATTTATTGTCTTATTATTTTATTCTCATGTGTTGTCATTCTCCGATGTCCTCATTCTCTTCTTCTGTTATTCACTTGTAGTGTTAATGTCTTCATCTCTAAATTCCTTATTCACTTAAATTTTATGCTGTTACTTATTATTGCCTTATGTTGTATACTCACATATTCCTATTCTCGTCAATTCGTTTTCTCCTACGTTAAAATTCTCTTATTCTCTTTTTCTACTATTCTTATTCTATACGAATCTTTTGCTTTCATTGTTTTATGTTCATATGCCATTGAACATATTCTTAATTTGTCTGTTACAAATTCTTACGTTCATACGATTATCCCTGTTATATCCATACGTTCTCATTGCTTGACGTTCCTACATTCTGCTCACTCACGTTCTTATTCAATTACATTGAATTCTATTTTAATCTCCCAATTTTAGTCTCTTATGTTCTTCTTTTCCTAATCATAAATAATCATATTTACTTATTCACTTAAATTCTTATTCTGCTGTTCTCTAATTTTGATATTTTTATTCTCTTATGATCTTGTGAGTTTTTCTTATGATCTTTTTCTTTTATTTTCCTATGTTGCTGCTCTCTTATGTTCTTTTTCACATCGCTTGATTTCTTTTCCGTTCTTATTATTTTATCTTAGAACTCCTTTTTTTGTTCATAAAAGCACTTTGTTTTTGTTTTCTGATGGTCTTATTCTCGTAACATCGTACGTTCTTATACACTTACATTTTCAACTCTACTGTGCTTTGTATGTCCTCTATATTTATATTCCAATTCACTTATTTTCGTATTTTCCATTTATGTAATTCTCTGATTCATGTGCTTATTCTCTAATGCTCTTCTGTTTCTGTTCTCCTGTTTAATCCTATACTGTTATGTTCCTATTTTTGTACTCACTTATGTTGTTTTTTCGATTTAACTCTCATGTTTTTTATTCTATATTCATATGTATATTCATAAATGTTTTTATTTTCTTATTCTCTTATACTCGTATGTTGTCATTCTTTTATCTTATTATTCGCATAGGTTCTTCTTACTTTATCACCTTCTTCCCTTTTGTTCTTATTCGCATATATAACTGCTCAAATTTTCTAACATTATCATTGTCTTACCTTCCCATTCTCTTATGTTCTTATTCAAATATTGACTTATAGTCTAATGTTTTTGTTCCCGTATGTTTTTGTTCACTGTTGTTCTCTCCGTCTCACGCTCTTATTTGCTTACTCACTTGTGTTTTGTTTTCGTAACTTTTTTTTTTCGTTTCGTTCTGGTCTTATTTTCTTATGTTCTCCATCTCTTATATTCTCATATTCTCTTCTTCCGTTATATCCCTCTTCACATATTTATTACTCACTTATGTTCTTATTCTTTTGATCTCGAACTCTGTCACTCTTTTTATATACACTTCTGTTCTTGTTCTTGTTCTCCCATGTTCTTACACCCTTGTGTTCTTGTTCTGTTAAATTCATATATTCCTCCTCTTTAATGTTCGTATTCACTTATGTTGTTTTTCTCCTTTGTTTTGTGTTTATATTCTCCGCTATTCTGAGTTTAATATTCATAAAATGTCTTGCGTACTTATTCTACTCCTTCTGTGTGTCATATGCTCTTATCATGTTGTCTCTGACGCTCTTATTATCTTAGATTCCTGTTCTGCAATGCTCTTATTTTCATGTTCACTTATGTCTGATTCGCATAATACTTAATGTTGTCATTATCTTACTATGTTAATCTGTCCTAATTCACTTTTGTTCTTATATTCTTTTTCATAGTTTTATTAAGTTCTCATTCCCTAATGTCTTACTAGTTCATATGTTATTATCTCATTGTCTTTTGGGGTCATTCTCCTTTGTACTCATGCTCTTATTCGGTTATTCCATCAGAGAAATATTCTCTTAATCTCTGAGTTTCTTATTAGAACTCAGAACATAGAACATTACAGCACAGTATAGACCCTTCGAAATTCGATGTTGCCCTGCTCAAGTCGTCCATGTCTGAAGTCAATCTATCGTACGCATTTTATTTTCATCACCATGTCGAACGAAACAATTGGAGTATTACCTACCCTGCTGATTATTGCATTATAGGAAGGACAGGGTTCAGAGGAGATTTGCAAGGATTTTGCCTGGTGCAGCGCGAAGGTCTCATGAGGAAACGCTGAGGGATTTGAGGCAGTTTCGTTCGAGAGAAGAACATTGCAGGTGACTTAATAGAGACATGCAAGATAATCTGAGGATTACGTAGTGTAGACAGTGAGAGCTTTTTTTTTCTCTGATGCTGATGACTAACACGAGAGGAAATAGCTTTAAATTGAGGGGTGGTAGATGTAGGACACATGTGAGAGATAGTTTCATTTCTCAGAGAGTACAAGGAACGTGGAAGGCACTCTCTGCAGCAGTTTTAGATTCCTCAAATTTAAGGGAATTTAAATGGTCTTTCGTTAGTAACAAAATCTGACACACCGCATTGCCTTCTTATCAAAACTAATAACCTGAATGGCAACTTTCAGGTACACTGAGACCCATCTCTCTCTGTTCATCTGCACTACGAAGAATCTTAGCATTATCCGAATACTCTTTATTCATGTTGCTCCTTCTACTTTTCACACTTTTCCGCATTAAATTCCATTTGCCACGTCTTAGCCTAGCTCTGCAGCGTATCTGTAACCTATAACATTCTTCAGCACTATCCCCAACTCCACCGACTTTGGTGTCATCCACAAACGCAATGACCTTCCCTTGTGCGTCTTCTTCTTTGCAAAAGAAGAAAAACAGCAGTGACCCCCAAAACAGATCATTGCTCGACATTTTTAATAATTGATCTCCGCCATGAACATTTCTCTCCAACCAGCACCAGCTGCCACCAGTCATCTTCCAGCCAGCCAAATCCTGATCCATAACCGCTAAATCAACCTCAATCTCATGACTCCGTATTTTGTGCAATCGCTGACCGTCTGGAACCTTATCAAACGCCTTCATGAAATCAATATACATCACATCAATCGTTTCAATCTCATCCACGCGTTTGGTCACCATCTCAAGAACTCAGTAAGGTTTCTGATGCATGGCTACACTTTAGAAAACTGTATTGATGATACGGAATCAACTTATTCCTCTGCAGATGGTAATAAATCCTGTCTCTTCTATCCTTTTCCATACTTTACCCATAAGCCAAGAAATGCGCACTTACCAGGGTTGCCTCAACTCCACTTATAGAACAATGGAATAACATTTGCAACCCTCCAGTCGTCTCGCACGATTCCTTTGACAAAGATCAAAATTAAGGCTCTGTCTTCTCGCTGGCTCCCAGACAATCCTCGGATAAATCCCATCTGACACAGCGGTTTCATCTATTTTCACACTTTGCACAACTGGGAACATTTCCTACTTACAAACGTCAATCCCATTTAGTTTAGTTGCATTTATCTCAGTGTGTTCCTCGACATTGTCTTATATTCCTAAGATTTTGATTTCTCTTGTTTTATTCTCTTATTCTGTTGCGCTCTAATTCTCATCAGTTCTTTTTCTCATACCTTCTGATGATCTAACTCTCTTATCGGATTACTCCTGTACACTTATTTTCTTCAGATCTTTCCTCTTCTATGTCTTTTGTTTGGAATCGTAATCTCCATTTGTCTTTTCCAATTCTCTTAGTCTATTATGCTGTTCTGATCTTGATCTCATCTATTCTCACTCCCTTCTGTTCCTGTGTTATGCCTCAGGTATTTTCTTATTTACCAATGTTGATTTCTCTTTAGTTCTAACGATTTTATTACGGTATGTTATCTGAAATGTAATAGTGGCTTGACGTGGTTTTAATTAGAGCGTTATTTGCATCAGTATATTATTTTGGGGCTCAAGGCAGATAATGTTAAGAGAATGTGGTTTAGAGTTAAAATTGTTTGTTGTCGAATGATGAATTTTAGAGTTAAGAAACAAATTGTTTTTTTTAACAGTGGAAATTAGGAGTTTTCAGTCACTCCTACTTTACCAGATTATGAAGTGAGATGAGATTTTTTGGGTGATTTCTTTATTTAGCAGAAGTGCTCACCGCCGTGTCGAAACAGTTTGGGGCTCGAGTCCATGATTTCGACGGTTTTAGACAAATCCAATCTGGATTTGGAGAGGTTTGAGTTGATGTTTGGTTGGAAAGGTCCAAAAAAATGTAAACACGTGTCAATTAGTGGCCCACATCTTTGAAACAAAATGAAGGTGAGAGTTTAATTTAAGTTACTTGTGTTCGGTGAAATGGAAAGTGAGATAAATGGCTCTTAATATTGCAAACATCGTTCTGGGATTTGAAGACTATTCCCACATTTGTTGGTAAAGTTCAGAAAGACAAAAATACGGCACAAATTTTAAATTAGCAAAGAGGTTAGAATGTGGTTTAACCAAGGACAAATGTAAAACTGAAAGTGCGAGGAAGTTAATCAAGCAGGTGGGTGTATCAGAGAAGCAAACAAGTGCAGCAGAGTTAGAAAAAACACTTAAATTACATGTTCGGAAAATGGAGTTAGAACATAAAGATAAGGAAAGAGAGACACAAAGAGAGAGAGAGATAAGAGATAGAAAGCAACGAGAAGAGACAGAAAGAGTGAGAGAAGGAAAATAGAGTAAAAAGCAATAAAGAGAAGGTGCTGTGCAGAACAAGGAGACATCGAAGACAGGGATAAAGGAAGAGCGAGAAAATAAAGAGAAAAGGAGAGAGAATTTAATCTTCAGAATTTGCACCATATCCAGGAAAGTCAAGTTAACCATGTGGATATGAAGAGAGAAGATTGTGAGACACACAAATATGTTACAACGCTTCCACATTTTGATGAGAATGATTTAGAAGCTGACTTTATTTTATTTGAACAATTGACTCGGCATTTGGAGTGTTGAAATTGTGGGAAATGTTCGTTCAAACTCGGTTGGTAGGCAGAGCGAGTGAGGTATTTACTGTGCTGTCAGTTGAGGGGTCAAGTGATTATGAAGATGTCAAACAGTCTGGTTTTGATTACTTATGAGTTCGTACCAGAGACGTATCGACAGCCCTTTAGAAACTTAAGGAAGGAACATGATCAGGCCTATGTTGAGTTCGATAGAATTAAAAATCATAATTTTGATAGATGGGTGCCGTAGTTCAAATAGCCAAGGCCGACGTGGCTATCAGAGAGATTATTCTTCTGGAGGAGTTTTGAAGAAGTCACTTCCAGAGATGACAAGAATTTGTGTGGATGAACAATAACCAATAAGCGAGAATAGCAGCAGAGATGGCAGATGAATATGCACTGGTGCACAAGGCAACGTTCAGCTTTTGACAAGGAATTCATCCTGTGAGGACAGAAATTTGGTGAAGTACAGATCTCACTCTACAAAACAAAGTTAAGAGCACGTTGGCACTAGTCTACAACAGGTTAACAAAGAATCCCAAGAGGAGGAACAGGAAGTGATATCCTGCAGGTGTTTTCACTGTGATAAAGGAGGACACATGAAGTCACTGTACTGGTATTGACTTAAGCCACTGTGGGAAAAGATGTGATGAAAGAGGCTAAGCCATTGGCATTCGTGAATATAGTAAAAGAAACCCCAAGTAAAATCGAGGCGCTACTGGTTAGTGCACAGCTTATGTACGGGCTGGGTATGGAGTGAGTCCCTGATCTTGAAAATAATTCATCGCTGTGGGTAAAGTTTACTCAGAAAGAAGGGAACTATGTTACCATTTTCAGAGATACAGGATCTGGAGGTGAATGTTTTTGCACACGTTCTGACATGTTACCCGAGAGAACGGAAATTTGTGGGATAGTTGGGCAGGAATTTAGAGTATATTGTAAGATCAGTTTGGAAAGCAAACTCAAGACAAGTTGGAGTAGTGATCGAATGTGAGTTCCAGGAATACAGTTTTTTCTTGGGATCTATCTATCAGTATCAAAGGTGGGAGTGCCACCAGTATTGTGGAGACACCAAGGGAGACCAGGGAATTGAAGAGTTAAAAGGTAAGTGACCTGACATGTTTTCAGACTGTGTAGTAAAACGATCCCGCTATCATAGGTCACTGCACGAAACAGAATGTGAAGAGAAAGACGAAGAAATTGAGGTTCAATTAGCGGGCACACTGTTTGATGCATTGGTTCAGAAAAACTCGAACTGGCAGATGGTCAGGCAAAAGTGATTAAATGGAAGGCTAATGGACTTACAACTGTAAGACGAGACAATAACAGATATATATGTTGACGCATATTCAGAAAATGAGTCAGAGTTTATTCCTGATGGTCATTATTTTAACGTGGACACCATGCAGAAGAGTGCAGAGGAGAACTGGGCCGAAATGCACAAGCTTGTGTTGCAAATAACGATAAAGGAAGTATTATGGGTAATACCTGAACTACCAGTATGAAGTCAACGGTGTGGAAATACGATTCAGGCTGAGGTACGGAAGCATTCGTATTGGCCTCGAATGCAATTAGGATGGAAATAACGTTTTCCATACATGTCATATGTTCCAAATGCTACGTAAGCCACAGCAGTAATAAAAACAGCAACTTTATTGCCAATTAACACATTGGAAGAAGCTTTCATGCAGGTGATAACTAACTCTGCACATCCCCTCCCCAAATTAGAACCGAGAAGCAGTGCTTGTTAACCATAATGGAAATGGTAAACAGATTTGCGGAGGCAATTCCATTACGGAGGAAGAAGAAAAAAAAATAATGGTCGTGGAATCAATAGCTTTCTTCACATGGTATGGACCACCCAGGAATATTCAATCAAACTAAGGCCAAATTTTACTACTCGGCTAACTGATGAAGTGGTGGATGGCTTAGGAATACAGCACTTTAAAACAAGTGTGTTCCATCCTGAATCCCAGGGAGCTTTAGAAAGGAGGCATCAGACGCTGAATACCGTGTTAAGAGGGTACTGCCAGGGCTGCCCGAATGGTTGAGATAAAAATATCCTATTTGCATTGTTTGCCATTGGGCATACCCCAAAACAAATCTCTATCAGCTTTCCGTAGAGACCACTCCCTCCGCGACTCCCTTGTCAGATCCACACCCCCCACCGACCCAACCTCCACTCCCGGCACCTTCCCTTGCAACCGCAGGAGGTGCAACACTTGCGCCCACACCTCCCCCCTCACTTCTCTCCAAGGCCCCAAAGGAAACTTCCATATCCGCCACAGATTCACCTGCACCTCCACCCACATCATCTACTGCATCCGCTGCAGCCGGTGTGGCCTCCTCTATATTGGGGAGACAGGCCGCCTACTTGCGGAGCGATTCAGAGAGCACCTCTGGGCCACCCGGACGAACCAACCCAACCAACATGTAGCACAGCAATGCAGGTCATTGGACTCATCCACCGCCAAACCACAACAACCCGACGGTCGGAGGAGGAGCGTCTTATCTTCCGACTGGGAACCCTCCAACCGCAGGGGATGAACTTGGACTTCACCAGTTTCTTCATCCCCCCTCCCCCCACCTTGTCTCAGCCGGATCCCTCCAGCCCGGCACCGCCTTCCTGACCTGCAGTCTTCTTCTTGACCTCTCCGCCTCCATCCTACTCCGACCTATCACCCTCACCTTGACCTCTTTCCACCTATCACATTTCCAACGCCCCTCCTCCAAGTCCCTCCTCCCTACCTTTTATCTTCTCCTGCTGAACACTCTCTGCTCATTCCTGAAGAAGGGCCTGTGCCCGAAACGTCGAATCTCCTGTTCCCTGGATGCTGCCTGACCTGCTGTGCTGTTCCAGCAATAAAGTTTCAACTCTGGGCACAACATAGAGTAATCGAATTATAGAGATGTACAACATGGAAACAGACCCTTCCATCCAACCTGTCCCGATAGCAAGGAGACCAGAATTGCACGCAATGTTCCAACAGTGGCCTAACCAATGTCTTGTCCAGCCGCAACATAACCTCCCGACTCATGTACTCAATTTACTCAATAAAGGAAAGCATACCAAACGCCTTTTTCACTATCCTATCTACCTGTCACTCCACTTTAAAGGAGCTATGACGCGGCAATCCAAGGTCTCTTTGATCAGCAACAGTCCCTTGGACCTTACCATTAAGTGTATAAGTCCTGCTAAGATTTGCTTTCTCAAAACACAGGACCACGCATTTATCTGAATTAAACTCCATCTGCCACTTCTCAGCCCATTGATACATCTGGTCAGATCCTGCTATAATCTGAGGTAACCCTCTTCGCTGTCCACTGCGCCTCCAATTTTGGTATCATCTGCAAACTTACTAACTGTACCTCTTATGTTCGCGTCCAAATCATTTATATCAATGACAAAAGGTTGAGGACACAGCACTGATCATTGTGGCACTCCACTGGTCACAGGCCTCCAATCTGAAAAGCAACCCTCCACCACTACCCTCTGTCTTCTACCTTCGAGCCGGTTCTGTATCCAAATAGTTGGATCTCCTCAACTTGCTAACTGGTCTCCCATGTGGAATATTGTCGACCTCCCTTACTGAAGGACACATAGATCCCGTTAACCACTCTGCCCTCATTAATTATCTTTGTTAATTCTTCAAAAAAGAATTAATTCAATTTAACGAGACATAATTTCCCACACAGCACGCCATTGCTGACTATCCATAATCAAGCTTGCCTTTCAAAATACATTAAATCATGTCTCTCAGGATTTCCTCCACAAGTTACCAACCGCCTACGTCAGACTCACAGGTCTATAGTTGCCTCGCCTTTCCTTACATCCGTTCTTAATTAGTGGTATCATGTTAGCCAACCTAGTCTTATGGCACCTCACCTGTGATTTTCGATGACAGAATTTTCAGCAAGTGACCCAGAAATCACTTGCCTCACTTTTCACAGAATTCTGTGGTGTAACCTGATCACGTCACGGTGATTTATTAACTTGTATCCGGTCCAATACATCCTGCACTTTCTCCTCTGTAACACGGTTTTTGTTTTCAAGATAACAACATCTATTTCCCCACAGACTATATCTTTCATGCCACAGGTGAAACGTTATCGATGGGGCAAGGGCAATTATAATGTGATTAGGCAAAGTTAAGATGCATAGAATGGGGTAGCAAAATGCGAGGGAAGCAGACAATGAAAATGTGGAGCTGGTTTAAGGAACAGGTATTGCATTTCCTCGATAGGTATGTCTTGGTCAGGCAAGGAAGAATTGAAAAGGTAAGGGAACCATGGTTTATTACAGAAATTGCATCTCTTGTTAAGAAGAAGATTAAGGCTTTTGTGTTGAGAGACAAGGTGGTTCAGATGATGCGATGGAGTGTTACCGATTAGCTGGGAAGGATTTAAAGAGAATGTTCAGAAGAGCAACGAAAGGACACGAGCAGTCATCAGCAAATAGAATAAAGGAGAAACCTAAAGCCTTCTGTAGGTATGTGAGGATTAAAATGATGACGAGGGTAGGAATAGGGCCAGTCAAAGACAGAAGTGGGGTGTTGAGTGGGGACCCTGTGGAGATGGGAGAAGTACTAAACGAACATTTCTCATCGTTTTCCACTCAGGTAAAGGAGAATAATGTCGGGGAGTAGAATGAGATAAGCGATATTAGAATAGAAAGGATCGATGTTAGTTATGAAGAGGTGTTATCAATTTCAGGAGGAGTGAAAGTAGACCAGTCCCCTGTGCTGGTTGGGATTTGTCCGACGATTTTCTGGGAACCGAGGGAGGAGATAGCAGAGCATTTGGCTTTTATATTAGAGTTGTCATTGTCTACAGGTTTAGTATCAGAGGACTAGAGGATCGCAAACATTGTGCCCTTGTTCCAGAAGGACAGCAGAGATGACCCAGGTAATTATATATCAGTGAGCCATATTTCTGATGTATGAAAGGTTTTGGAAAAGATTATAAAAGGCAAGATGTATAATCATCTGGAAAGCAATAATTTGATTTCAGATAGTCAACATGTTTCGTCAAGGGCGGGTATTGTCTCACAAACCTCATTGAGTTTTTTTTGATAATGTGACAAAGCATGTAGATGAGGGTAGAGCAGTTGACGTGGTATACATGGATTTCAGTAAATCCTCTGTTAAGGTTCCATGTGAGAGGCTATTTGAGAAAATGCAGAGGCATGGGATTGAGGGTGATTTAGCCATTTGGATTAGAAACTGGCTTCATGAAAGAAGGCTGCGAGTGGTGATTGATGGAAAATATACAACCTGGAGTCCAGTTACTCGTGGTGTGTCTCAAGAATCTGTTCTGGTACCACTGCTGTTTGTTATTTTTATAAATAACTTAGACGCATCATAGGTATATTTATGAGTCAATTTGCAGATGACACTGAAGTCGGTGGAGTCGGAGACAGTTTGGAAATATGTTACAGGTTGCAGGGCGTCTTGGATAGACTGCAGACTTGGGTTGAGAGCTGGCAAATGGACTTCAATGCAGCTAAATCTGAGGTGATGCACTTTGGGAAGAATAACAGGAAGGCAGAGTATTGGGTAAATGGAAAGATTGTTGTTAGTGTGGATGTGAAGAGGGATCTTGCAGTCCATGTGCATAGATCCTTGAAAGTTGCCACCCAGGTTGAGATTGCTGTTAAGAAGGCATACCGTGTGTTAGATTTCATTTGTAGAGGGATTGAGTTCCGGAGCCACAATATCATGCCGCAAATATACAAAACGTTCGTGCGGATGTACGTCGGGAAGAATGTGAAAGCATTGGAAAAAAGTGCAGAGGAGATTTAGATTAGATTGCCGACAGTGTGGAAACAGACCTTTCGGCCCAACAAGTCCACATCGACCCTCCCAACATAAACCCACGCAGACCCATTCTCCTATATTTTCCCCAGCTCGTACACCTGGCAATACGGGCAATTGAGCATTGCCAATTCATCTGAACTGCATATTTTGGGACTGTGGGGGGAAACCGGAGCAAACCCACGCAGACACAGGGAGAAGGTGCAAACGCCACACAGACAGTTGCCCGAGTCTGCAATTGTAACCGGGTCCCTGGCGCTATGAGGCATCAGTGCTAACCAGTGAGCCAGCATGATGCCTGGTCTGGAGGGAAGGCCTAATGAGTAAAGGCTGAGAAACTTGGGTCTGTTCTCATCGGAAAGAAAAAGGCTCAGGCGGGATTTGATAGAGACATACGAGATGATCAGAGGATTAAATGGGTAGACATGAAAGTCATTTTCCTAGGATGATGACGTCATCTTGTACGAAAGTACTTAACTACAAATTGTGATGAGTTAGATTTGAGACAGATGTCAGAGGCAGGTTCTTTACTGAGACAGTGGGGGCGCGGGATTCTCTGCCTGCCAGTGAAGTTAACTTAGCCAGATTATGGAGATTTAAACAATCCTTGGAGAAGCACATGGGTGATGATAGTATTTTGCAAGGGAATGAGCTGAGATTAGTTCAAAGGTCAGCACAACATTGAGGGCCGAAGGGCTGTATTCTTCTATGTTCTATGTACTATGTCCTTCCCCACAGTAAGCGTCCATAGAAAGCACAGGTTTCATATCTCCCCCATCTCGAGCAGCACCAAACAGAGACTGGCTTATTGATTTTTATGGTGTCCCAGTACTCTTCGAAGACTCCTCTTTACCCTTAATGTATTTATAAAACCAGTTATGACTGACTTCAACATAGCAGCATGCTGCAATTGAGCTAAGTAGAACTCAAAACTACAATAGACCGATTCAAATTCAGACGTGTTATCCATTACACCACAGAGGCGATCCACCGTCGACTTCCTCTCATCTTTTCCATATGTAATGGAGACATTTATATCAGGCAGATACAAGATTACCAAGGTGAAGAACCAGTAAAGATAACTAACGTCACTGCTTTAATTAAATACGTCACACTTTGTGAAGCAGTGTCTTTTGCTCTCAAATTGTACACATTCGTCTTCACGTGCCTCCTTCAGTGTTGCCTGCATGTCTGTTGGACGTTTCCATTGCTGTATTCACAGTCACTACGCGATTACATGACCAACTCCAGTGAAATGTACTTTCATAATCTGAGTCATGGCCTCTTCCTTTCAAGACCCTGAACAAGTTCAGCGAGAAAACTCTGGTCATTTCTAGCCCGGGATCTGGAATCAGACGCGTGTCACGACACCCTTATTGGTGCTGCCCGCTCACCGGAGACCAGCGCGTCAAAATGAGGCCCTGTGACCACCAGCCTGTTTTGTGCCTTCCTGCAGTACATCTGCTGAACAACAGCAGATTATCAAAGTTCCGCTTTCTTCACATTGAAATCCAGTGCGATAATATGAACTTTTTCGAAACTTGGAGTGAGCAACTTTGCAGCTGAAGTTTGTTATGGAGTCAACGACAGACACAAGAGTGTCTACAAGTCAGGTTGTAAGTTTTACAGTCAGCATCACAGGAAGTCCCTGTTCAGTAGTCCGAGTTTGCATCGCACAGACCTGGATATAATTCCCACTCACGTAATGAAGATTTATTTCTCTTTTTGTGAATTATTAGAATGAAAACAAATTCTTGCTTGCATGCAGAGCACACACCCAGGTCCTGCCAGAATCGGTCAGTAATTGCTTCCATCCGTATATAACGACAAAGGCAGCAGATACACGGGAAACGACCACCACTAATCCCCCTCCAAACATATCACCTTTCTGAGTTGGATGTATCTCGCTGATCCTTCAGTGGCAGAATGTAAATCCTGGAAATTCCCCTCGAGCGGTATCATGTCTGGGCTGAGGAGTTGAAAGCTTGAGGAAAATAATTCTTCCCCTCCATCACTGTGGTAATTCTGGATATGCATTGAATCCTTTCCCATTGACTATACTCCAGGAATTCGCTTCGAAAATTTAAAGGTTCCTGTCAGACATCTGCAATCGTCTGGAATAAGTTGAGACGTGGACGAAGACAGTGTAATAAAGTGATAGACAATGATGCCTGGGAGGCATAATGCAGGAAGTGAGCGCGGAACAGATGGTGCAAAACTCAATGTCGGTGCCATTGCGTCAGCTTTTACTGCCCAATGATTATACGTACTCACACATTACTCCTAGTCAATTCACCACAATGACCTTGTTCCTCTTGATGTGATGTCCCCTCTGTCTGTATTAACGTGTTTCATGGGCTCCGATAGAATGAGCACCTCCTCTTTCTCCTGTCACTTTAACCAGGTGAAAATACCAGTTTTAAATGAATGCAAGAAGAGATTATGTTTTTTTGTGCCTATTCAGTAGAGGATTTTCAGCTGTAAACTGTTTGTGTTTGAAAATTCGAGGATTGATTGCAATTCTCTGAGAGCAACATTGATCCGAAAACACATGTCCAAGTACTGTGAGGAAGTGGTTAAGCAACTCCACATATGGATGAGCAAGGGCCGCTTTATTGTGGCGCCGTGGCTTAGTTGGTTAAAGCGCTTGTCTAGTAAACAGGAGATCCTGGGTTCAACTCCCAGTGGTGCCTACTTGTTGCGTTCATGTTTGGGCTTGGTTTTTCAAGTCTTTGCGAAAGTAACTCAGCGTCTTGGACTTTCACCCTGTTAAGATTTGGTGATGCAGGTTAAGTTCCAACAGTTAATGCCATGCTTTTTTATATATTCCGAAATATCACTTATGTCTGTAGTTTCATTCCATTATTCCACAAGCACTTCTGCTTCTCCTCCTCTTTTATTCCCCCTCCTTCATTCCCAGTTAGGTCGGAATAACGAGATGAGGCAGGAGACGCTGCAGATTTGCCGGGGAATTTTGTGGTAATGTCAGAGATACCACCAGGTGATCACTCTCATTCTCTGATGTCACCGTTCATACATTTAAACCAAAAATATATGCATCGTTGTGCTTCTTTATTTGTAGTGTAATTGCTTTTTTCCTGGTGGATTAGGAATTCTATTTCAATTCGAAACAGTCATAATTGTTTGAGGAAGAACGGTCGCCTTGCCTGGTTTGAAGTGACAGACACATTATCCGGAGAATGTGAACCCAGTTCAACGTACTCCAGTCAGTGGGCAAAAAGCCTCTCAGCAGCTGCACACTCAAATTGTCTCGAAATGTCAGACTTTTCACAGAGCCGAAATAGGTAAAGAGCTGTATGGACAGGCAGAGTGTCGGAGAATGTGTAACAGGAAGAGGGTGAGATGGATGCGCAGAGACAAAGAGAGGCGTATGGAGACACATGCTGAGTTAGACACTCAAATGACCAATTCGCCATTCGAAATTGCTGCAAACTGAGAGAAAGGAAACGAAAGAAGGCAATCATTTAAGCACAGCCTTTCCCCAGCTGAGAGCAACGGAAACAGCATTATAGTCAATAAAGTCCTTTTGAATTTATAAAGGTGACGGTTGTCTATAATTGAGATATTTTGATAAAAATCCTGATTCAATAGATAAAACGGATAATTTTCCTAACATTATAATGTAGAAATGTATAAGTAACGGCTTTCTGTCGATCTAAAACTTTAACTCAGTTTTTCTCCACAGATTCCGTCAGGCCTGCTGCGTTTCTTCAACAATTCATGTCTTTGGTTCAGATTTACATTATCAAAGAAAAATTAAAATCAATATTCTGTTGATCGCTTCATTTTTAAAACCCATCAGAAAATAAAACTGGTTACACTCTCAGACACAAATATACACTACACCGACTATGCACATGCAAACAAGCAAAACCACTTTCAAATTTAGGCCGTGGCAAACCCAAGACCGAACGTCACAGTATTGTATTCGAGTCGAGACAACGTGTTGGGAATTCACGTTTTCGCGACCTGCCAAATGCACAACTGTCAAATTGACTGACTGTAACAACAAGCTCCATCGAAACCGCCTGTCCTTGGCAGAATGTTATCGGGAGAATAATATTGATTCCCAGATGCGTTTTCAACTACCAATTCACTCTGTCATCACGACCACGTTATTTCATCTCAGGAACAGTACCTGACTGTACCGCACCTCAGCAGAAAGTGATAACTTTAGATGCTGGAGATCAAAGTCAATAAGTGTAGCACTTGGAAATCACAGCCTGTCAGGCAACATCTGAGGAGCGGGGAATCGACGATTCAAGCATTCCTGACTAACATCCTGTACGCGAAACATCGAATTTCCTGCTCCCCGGATGCTGCTTGACTAGCACCACACTTTTTGACTCTATTCCCACCTCAGCTGATCTGCTTCGAAAAATTGATGATGAACTTGCCAGCATTCAGTTTGAATCTTCTGTCACATGTTTGACAACTTGCAACATTCCATTCCTCATAAAACTCAGATCATCCAAATTACTAAATAAAAATAAGCTGTGGGTGCAAGAAATCTGAAACACAAGCATAATTGCTGGAGAAACTCTGCATTCTCTGATATCAACTGAACAGTTGAACATTAAACTGTGAACAGGAAAAGAAAAGCTGCAATTTGATAACTACAACACTTCGTTTCTCCAAAAAAAGACATCATGAAATGCAGTGTTTTGACCAGGCTCTCACCGTCTCAAATACTGATAGGAGTGGCGAAATAAATGTTGGCCCAGTCATTGCTTAACAAATGAATTAAAAGACTTATTGCTTTCCTAATCAGTTGCTACCCCGGCAGACCATGTTAATGTGATCCACAAAGCAGGACAGCCAGGTCCCTCTGTATTTCAGAGATCTGCAATATCTAATTTAAATAAAAGGGTCATTATTGAATGTTCCTGCGAACATCTCATTCTCCACTTCATACTGCATTGGTCAATATTTTACTCACAAACTTCCTCATCTCGACATCACTCAATTTTTATATACTTAACGTTCTCTTCATGGTTTACCTTTCAAACTATTTTCCCAAGTACATGCCCCCATTTTTATTAAGTCGAAGACTAAGCTGAGATGATGTCTGTTGTAAATCCAAATATCGCTCTATCAGACTTTGTCCCTTGTTTAGTGTGTCCGTGTAAAACACGTTAAACTTGTGCCTTCTCGTTTTGAATTCCACCATCCTGGATAAAAAGAAGGCCTAGGCCAGTCACCGATCGAACCTCAATCATGATTTTATAAACGTCTAGAAGTTTACCCACCAGCCTGGAACACTGCCGGGAAAAGCCCCTGCTCAAGCACTCTCTACTTACAACTCAAGCCCTCTCGACACTGTAACATCCTTGTAAATCTGTTCTGCACTCTTTCAAGTTTTACAAAATCTTTCCTGTTGAAGGTGATCGGAATTGTCAGCAGTATTCTAAATGTTGCTCCACTAATGTTCTGTACAGCCAGAACATGACGTGAACTTCAATAATCAATGTTCTGACTCATGAAGGCAAGCGTGCCAAATGCATTCTTCACGAACTTTTCTACACATGACACCGATTTTCGTGCTCTCGTAATCTTTGCCTTGACTTATAAAGTCGTGCTTGTCTTTTTAACTACTATATTCTGCTGCCTTCACAAATCTGTGGACCCACATGCAAAGTCACTCTTGGGTTTCCCAGTGCCCTACCGTTCTTTGAGCACTCCCATGACGTGTTACTTCCAAAATGCATCACCTGATGTTTTTATTGTTATTTTCAGCTCCCCCTATCTGCCCATTGGACAAATCCACCTCTGAAATCCTGGAACCTAAGATCGTCTTCCTCACTGTTCACCACTATGCCAATCTTCATATCCTCCTCAAATTTTCTTATCATTTCCCCAACATTATTTCTGTATTGTTTATGTGCAATCACAAACAGTAAGGGACACAGCATTGATCCTTGTGGAACACCACTGAATACCAGTTCCACGTCTCAGAAACAGCACTTTCCTTTGTCTGCAACCACCCAAATAAGTTTGGGACAAACTTACCACGTGACCCTGTATCCCTTTTATATTAACCCTGGTACCAGTCTCTGTTGTGGGAACTTGTCTAAGGCTTTCTAAAATCCTCATAAACTAAATCAAGTTCACTATCCTTGTTTACACATCTGATCACTTCCTAAAGAAAATGTAATCTGATCTATCAGGCATGAATTCCTCTGACAAAGGCATGCTGACTCTCGCTGGTCAAACTTTCTCCGAAGGAGTTGCAATGAATTCTCTCCTTAAGAAGCTTTTCCAAAAGTTTCCCTACATGTGATGTTCGAATCACTGCTCTGTAATTTGCTGCATTATCTCCGCGAGCCTTATTGAAAACTGGAACCACGTTAGTAGTCCTGAAATCCTGTAACCACTCCCAGGTGGCTAAAAAGGAATGTGAAACATTGGTCAGAACACGCGTAATTTTCTCTCTAGTCTCACAAAGCAACGTGAGGCACAATCCCATCCCGATCTGGGCATTTGCCTAATTTTAGCCTGTCAAAACTTCCAATGCCATCTCAGTCACCATGTGAAACGGCTCAAAAAACTCTCAGTCCCTCGTCCCTGCATTCTGTACCCATATATTACCACATAAGGACTGTTCCCCGGCTGCATATGTAAGCTGATTCACTCGGTTATCCCATTTACTGACACAACTGTACTATCAGACTGGAGGGAGACCATTCAGATATTATAAGTAGAAAAAAAAACTGTTCAGCCTGTGCACCTATAAATGCTTCAGCTTCGATAACTAATGGCACATTGTCACAGTGAGAAAGGGTTTTAGTGTTATCTATCTGAAGAAAAAGTCACGAAGTTCCACCTCCTGCAGAAATTCCAGTCTGTTCAGATTTGGCATGAGTTTTTTTTTCTCTCTCTCTGTTGTTGATCGCATTCAAAATAGAACTGTGGTACAAATCCATACACATGATTGCTGTATTAATAGACCTAAGAAGTTGATCCTATGGCTCACATTGCAATAGGAAGAATCGACAAGAGAAGTTTTCAAAAGGAACAGAGTACTGTCTTCGGTACAGAGGATCATTGAGCACGGACGATCTCAGGCTACCAAAAGGGCACACGCACGACCTTTATTCCTTGATCATTCACAGTGTCAGATGGCCTGAGATAGAGATGTGCGCCAAGGAACATGTTCAAAAGCAGAAGGTGCTGGAACAGCTAAGCAGGTTTGGCAGCATCTGAGAAGAGAAATAAGAGTTAGCAGTTCCGGTCCAGTGACTCTTCCTCAAAACTGATGGTACCTATGAAATGTTGCTGAAAATCTGCAGTCCTCACTTTCTCCTAAGAAATGTTGACCTCTCTGCAGAAGATAGGGTGGTGGGGTTGGGATAAGAAGTGAACGGCAATTGGTGTGGAACTCAAACAGAGAGAAGAAGAATTGGGCAAACTAATGGATAATGATCAAGCTGAGAGGGTGACGAGCTTTTTATGGAGACTGTTAGTGACTAACATAGATAGCGTGTAATGGCTGCATATATGATGACAAGGAGTGGTGTGTGAGGTGGAGGGCAAGGAGATGGATGAGTTCAGGACATAAAAGTATTGAAATTGATGGAGTCTGGAGGGCTGCAGCATCCCCAAATGGAAAATGAGTGTTGTTCTTCACGCACGGACTGAACATCTCCGGAACACTGCAGTAAGCCTGAGACAGAGGTGTTGGCCAAGGAACGGGCTGTTCCGCTAATGTGGCGGGGAAGTGATAGTTTAGTGTCTTTCTTGAAGATGGAACTTGGATTTTCTGAAAAACAGTCACTCAGTCCACACTTCATTTCCCAAGATAGTGGAGACGACATTGCGAGCAGTGAGTGTAGTAGACTGGGTAGTGCGAAGTGCAGGCAAAGTGTTTCTTCACCTGGAAGATGTGTTTGGGCCCTTGGATACTGAGGAGGGAGGACGTAAATGGCCAGTTGAGGAGAAACAAGATGTACAAGGGAAGGATTATTCAGGAGATGTTATGAGAGATGTTGGAAATCATGAGGCTAAGAAAGCTGTCATGAAGACAGTTTACCAAATGATTGTAGCAATTGGAACAAGGCTGACGAGGTCATGACACAAATCATTACGAATTAATATGTTTTAGTAGCCATTACAGAGACATGGTTGCAGGGTGGTCATGACTGGGAGTTAAATATCCGGGCTTTTCAGACTTCCCTGAAGGGCAGACAGGAGAGTCTGATATTCAAGTACAGCTTCAACGCGGTACTGTGAGATGGTATAGGTTCGATAGAGAATGAGTTTGAATCCAAAATGTTGGAAATTAGAAATTCTAAGAAGAAACTTGCACTGAAAGGCGTAGTCTGTAGACCACCAAATAAACGAATACATTGGGGAGGTGAATATACAAAGAAATAAGTAATGCTGGTCAGAATGGGCCGGATATTAACTTTGGAGATTTTAATCGACCTGTTGATTGGTCGAACTAGCTCAGTCTGTGTTGCCTTGAGGAGGACATTGTTGGATTTAATCGTGATGGTTTTCCTGAACAGGCTGTCAAAGAAACGGCGAGGTAGCAAGCTATTGTCGATCTGGTCCTCTGTAGTGAGACAGGAATAATCAAATACCTCATCGTTAAGGATCCGCTTGGAAGGAGTGCTCACAATATGGTTGAATTGAGAATGCAGATGGAGAGGTGTGAAGTTAAAAACCAATGCCAGATTCCTGTGCATGTACAAGGGGCTCTGCAATAGAACGAGTAGAGCCTGGCTAAAGTAGACTCAAAACAAAAACAAATATGGTGGGTCAGCTGATGAGCAGAGCTTTCAATTACATTTTTCAATGTGATGATCAAAATTATATTCTAATGTAAAGGAAGGACAGTAAGAAAAACTGTAATCTAGCATGGTTGTCTCAAGAAATAAGGGAGACTATCAAATTGAATGAGAAGGCATAAAAAGTGGTTAAAATCAGCATGAAACTGGAAGATTCGGAAAGCTTTCTCGGTCCACAGAATGCCGCAACAGTGCTGAAAATAACCGCAAGAAAGAACATGAGAAAAAAAGAAACTCGCACAGATTATAGGGATGTTTCGCAGAAGTTTCAATAAAAAAAAAACGAAAAAAAGTGATTAAAGTGAACGTTGGTCGTTTAGGCGTTTAGTTGTGGGATGTGATGAAATGGCTGAGGCATTGAACAGTTATTTTGTATCGTTCTTCACAGTGAAAGACACTAATACATGCCAGTAATTGAAAAGAGATGGATGTCGGTGAGGACCTGGAAACAATCCTTATTTCGTAAAAGCTAGTGTTGGGCAAATTAATGCAGCTAAGGATATACAGTCTCCTATCCCTGATGGAATGCATCCCAAGGTACTAAAAGAGTTGGCGGGGGAAATAACAGGTGTACTGGCGTTAATCTTGCAAATTCGCCGGACTCTGGGGCAATTGGAGCAGATTGGAAAACAGTAAATCTGGCGCCACTGTGTTTGAAAAAAAATGGAAGGAAGACAAGAGAGGGGGTTATAGACCCACTAACTGAACTTCTGTAGCAGAGAAGGTGCTTGAGTCTACTATAAAGGAAGGAATAAGAGATCACTGCGATAGAGATTGAAAAGACACAGCACGGATTCATGTAGGGTAGGTCATGCTTTCCAAATATATTGGTATTCTATGAAGACATGACGAGTACGGTGGACAACGGGGACTCAGCGAATATGGTGTACCGAGATTTCCAAAAGATCTTCGACAAGGTGCATACAAGAGGCGGATGCATAAGGTAAGGATGCATGGTGTTAGTGGTCGAGTATAACCATGGATAGAAGAATAGTTAACTAACAGGAAGCAAAAAGTGACGATAAATGTGTACTATTCTGGCTGGCGAACAGTGAGTAGTAGTGAGCCTCAGTGATGGGTTTTGGAACTGCAATTATTTACAATTTATATAGATAATTTGTAGTTGTGGACAATGTGTAGCACGTCCAACTTTACAGATGACAAGAAAATGAATGGCAGAGGACAGTGTGCAGAGGAATGTGAAACTTTGTAGAGGAAAATAGTTACATTGACTAAATGGGCAAAGGTTTTGCAGAAGAAACGTGAAGTCATCCATTTTGTTAGAAGTTACAGGAGACAGGGTTATTACTTGTCGAATAAAATGTTGAAGCATGCTGTTGTACAGGGGGAATTGGGTGTCCTTGTGCATGAATCACAAAGGTCGGGTCTGCAGGTAAAACAAGTAATTAGGTAGCCAAATGGAATGTTGTCTTTCATTACTAAAGGGGGTGAGGTTAAAAGAAGAGAGGTTCTCTTGCCGCTGTACATGGTGCTGCTGAGGACATTCTTAGAGTACTGTGAGCAGGTTTGGTCTCATTACTTGAGAAAGAATGGACTGGCACTGGAAGGGGTGCAGAAGGGGTACACTGGGCTAATGCTGGAGTTGAGGGGATAGGGTTATGAGGAGAGACTGAGTAGATTGGGATTATATTCATTGGAATTCACAAGAATTAGGAGATACCTTATAGAAATATGTCCAATTTTGAAGGGAATATGTAGGATAGAAGTAGAATTTCACTGGCGGGTGAAATTTGGAAAAGAGGGCACAGCCTCAAGATGAGACGGGGCAAGTTCAGCACAGAACTGATAAGGAACTTTTTAACCAAAGGATTGTTACTCTTTGGAATCTTCGATTCCTGATGAAGGATTTTTGCATGAAAGGTCAATTTTCCTGCTCATCAGATGCTGTCTCACCTGCTACCCGATTTGCAGCACCGCACTCTTACCTGTAATTTCCAACATGCGTAGTCTTCACTTTTAAAATTAGAATTCTTTGCACAGTGAAGTACTTGAAACCACTTCAGTAAACGTTTTTTATGGCCATGATCTTATTTTTGAACAATAAAGGAAGTAAAGGATACAGTGAGAGGACGGGTAAATGGATCTGAGCGCACGAAATGATCAGCCATGAACGTATTGAATGGCAGAGCAGGCTCGAAGGGCTGAAGGGCTTACACCTGCTCCTATTTCTGATATTTCATGACTGCATGTTTAACATCTTCAGCAATTGCAGGGGAAGATTCCACATTGCCAATTGGGGCGGTGTTGGGAGTGAAGGCAGAATGCACCAGTGTGTCCCAGATGGAAGGTTACATCCGGAAGGCAGAGAAGGGAGGTGAGAGGAATATGTGTGTGGTGATGGCATTTTGCTGGAGCTGGTGGAATTTCAAAAAGCAATCGATGATCACTTGAAGCACCACAGCGCATAAAGCTACAGAACAAGTTCTGGAAAATGGGATGACAGTGGATAGGCGCTTGATGCCTGATATTGGCAAGAAGGGCCAAAAGGCCTCTCTCCTTGCTGTGAAAGTCCCAGTCTCTATGAGAAATTAATTGAACCAGTCTTTTGTGGCCACAAGATCAATCAGAATCCGGGACTTCTTCAGCAAGTAATGCAATTCTTTATTCCTTGAAGCCTATCTATCAGATTGCCTGCCATTACACACCACCTACGAATAGCAACTAAAAATCTTCCTTAACCGATTTTCACTCTCCAAGGCAGATCGTTATCCACTCCATGGTCCAACTGTTCTTCTCCTTCTTTGGGTTATTTCCCCACCTGTCGTTTATTCCTTTACAAGCCAGAAATAAGAAACATAACTGAATACTCCTTACTTGCCTGAATAAGTGCAGTATTGAAAAGCATGTTGCAGGAGAAGCACAGCAGATAAGGCAGCATCCAAGTCGGAAGATACATTTCAGTCAGAAGCTCCTTGAGGACTGCTCAGTGCTGTTCCAACAGTTATGCATCGCCCAACACCACCCAGAACAGAACAGCCAAATTGATCAACACCGCATGAATGAAACAACATCGACACAGATCCACTTCCTCCATCGCCAAACACTCAGACATGCAGGTTGTACCATCCACTAGATTAAGTGTAGAAATTCACCACGTCTCCTTAAACAGTACCTTTCACATTCACAATCACGTCCATCTCAAAGGTAAAGGACGACAGGTGGGTAGGACAACCCAATAAACCAGTTACCATACTGACCTGGAAATATTTTGCCATTCCTCCCCTGTCACTTCGTCAACATTCTGGATTTTCTTCCCTTACAATGTGGATGTATTGATAGCCAATGGACAACAAGGGTTCCGGAAGGCTGCTCATCATCACCTTATCCAGTCAAATTAGGAATGAGCAATACATGCTGAAACTGTCTTGAATATACACATCCTAAAGAAGAATGAGAATTCAATGCTTTGGTGTTTTTTTTAAAAAGCGAGCTCTTACTAAGCTATTTCTGTTTTAATTTCAGAATTATTAAAGATGAGGATTATCATTGGAAACTGAAACGACACATCACATCGGTGTCTGATGGAGTTGTTCAGTTTAAAGTAGCCCGAACTCGTTGGCGTTTGAAAATGAAGGAAAAAACAACATTGCTGGTCGAGTGAAACCATTCACGTGTGCTGTCTATGGGCGGGGCTTCAGCCAATCATCTGGACTGCCAAGATATAAATGGAGGGACGCTGAAGAGAACCTTTGGAAATGTGCTGACTGTGGAAAGTATTCAATTATTCGCCTACCATGACAATTCATCCGGCTATACTGGGGAAAAGCATTTCACCTGTTCTGAGTGTGGGAAGCGATTTGTGCAGTTATCTAACCTGCTGCTGCACTCATGCATTCACACTGAGGAGAGACCGTTTAATTGTTCAGAATGTGAATGGAGGATAGCAAATGTGGTTCCCTTGTTCAAAAACGGGAGTAGGGATAACCCTAGTAACTATAGGCCGGGGAGTCTCACTTCTGTTGTGGGCAAAGTCTTAGAGAGAATTGTAAGGGATAGGATTTATGCACATCTGGATAGGAATAATGTGATCAAGGATAGTCAGCATGGTTTTGTGAAGGGCAGGTCGTGCCTCACAATCCTTATTGAATTCTTTGAAAAGGTGACGAAGGAGGTTGATGAGGGGAAAGCGGTAGATGTGGTATATATGGATTTTAGTAAGGCGTTTGATAAGGTTTCCCATGGTAGGCTACTGCAGAAAATACGGAGATATGGCATTGAGGGTGAGTTGGAGGTTTGGATTAGGAATTGGCTGGATGGAAGAAGACAGAGGGTAGTAGTTGATGGCAAAGTTTCTTCATGGAGTGCCGTCACTAGCGGTGTTCCGCAAGGATCTGTTTTGGGACCATTGCTGTTTGTCATTTTTATAAATGACCTGGAAGAGGGGTTAGAAGGTTGGGTGAGCAAGTTTGCGGATGATACGAAAGTCGGAGGAGTTGTTGACAGTGAGGAAGGATGTGGCAGGTTACAGCAGGATATAGAGAAGCTGCAGAGCTGGGCAGAAAGGTGGCAAATGGAATTCTATGTAGCTAAGTGTGAGGTGATTCACTTTGGGAAGAATAACAAAATGATGGGGTACTGGGCTAATGGTCGGATACTTGGTAGTGTGGATGAGCAGAGGGATCTTCGTGTCCATGTACACAGATCTCTGAAAGTTGCCACCCAGGTAAATAGTGCGGTGAGGAAGGCATATGGCGTACTGGCTTTTATTGGTAGAGGAATTGAGTTCCGGAGTCCTGAGGTCATGATGCAGTTGTATAAGACTCTGGTGCGGCCACATCTGGAATATTGTGTGCAGTTTTGGTCGCCATACTATAGGAAGGATGTGGAGGCACTGGAACTGGTGCAGAGGAGGTTTACCAGGATGTTGCCTGGTATGGAAGGAAGATCGTATGAGGAAAGACTGAGACACTTGGGGCTGTTTTCATTGGAGAAAAGAAGGTTTAGGGGTGACTTGATTGAGGTGTACAAGATGATTAGGGGGTTAGATAGGGTTGACAGTATGAACCTTTTCCCGCGTATGGAGTCGGGTATTACAAGGGGTCATAGCTTTAAATTAAGGGGGGGGTAGATATAGGACTGAAGTTAGGGGTAGGTTCTTCACTCAGCGAGTCGTAAGTTCATGGAATGCCCTGCCAGTAGCAGTGGTGGACTCTCCCTCTTTATGGGCATTTAAGCGGGCATTGGATAGGTATATGGAGGATAGTGGGTTATTATAGGTTAGGTGGGCTTGGATCGGCGCAACATCGAGGGCCAAAGGGCCTGTACTGCGCTGTATTCTTCTATGTTCTATGTAATGTGGGAAATGCTTTCAAAAAAAGTTCTCCAAAACTGAGGTATCACCAATGTGTTCATCCCGATGAGAAATCATTCAAGTATTCTCACAGTGGAAATGGGGTCAGCCCATCACTGGGAACTCACTGAAGAGAGACTGTACACCTGCTCTAAGTGTGGGGAAGGATTCAGTCGAGCATTCGGTCAGCTAAGAAATCAACAGTTTCACACAAAGAAGAGACCATTTGTCTGTTGTGCCGGGAAAAAAAAAGTACTTGATTTCAGCAACCTGCTGAAATACAAGCGAGTTCACACTCCATTAACACACTTGCGGTGACACCAGCGAATTAAACATTGGCAAGGGAGCATTTAAATGTAGCATTTCTGGTAAAGGATGCACTTAAATCTTCCATTCTTCTAATACACCAATGGGTTACAAGTGAAAAGAAAACGTTTAAATGTCCAGAAAATGGGAAGTGTTTTATGTTCCCATCAACGAGTTCACACTGATGAGAAACCATTCATGTGCTCTCACTGTGGGACTGACTTCCCACCGTGTATCGACACAATTTACCTGCTGCATCTCCTCAAGCAGTGATTACACTTCTCAACGACTTCCATTGCAGTGAAACAAAGTCAGTAATTCTGAATGTATCAAATAAATTTTTAATACACATCAAGCTTGAACAACGAAGAAAATGCCAAAGAACAGAGTGCAAATGCATATCCACCAGATTCCTCTCATTGGAGAGAAATTGGAGAAAACTGTATATTTGATGTGACTGATACTTGAGCAATTAAAACCCAGTTCAATTAAAAAGGCTATTCACATCCAATGAAGTAAACGCCTGCTGATAGAATGAACACAGTTCATTTCTGGATGCAATAACAGCAACATACAATCACATTTGACCTCACTGGAATGCGTGTGCCGCCGTCGATATGCAGACCAGAGGAGCTGCTCTCTTCATTAGAGACAGAAGTGACTGGTGGTGATTTAACCAGTGGCTCCTAGACTGCAGGCAACGGAAGAGGTTGAGAGGAAAGTTGCTTATGGTATTCTCAACCCGTTGATGGGAACGGGACCCATGCCGTCCGCATCTGATTACTTTACAAACAAGCAACCCAGCCAACTGAGCTAAACGAATACCTCCTTACTGGTGTGTCACATGTGCGGATGAATTATTGAATCCATTGCGACACATAGTGTAGGTGAACGGTCTCTACCAACAAAGCGTTTACTGTTGTATCATCAAAGCATTGTTACTCCTGAAGCTCTTCTCACAGTCAAAGCATTTACTTTTTTCTCACAATGGGATGAACAAGCTCATATCTGTTGAGACTGGAGAACCAAGTGAATGCCTTTCCACACAAGGGGCAAGTGTTTGTCACTAATGTGAATAATCTGTGCTCACTGAGTACAGATGATCACGTGAATCTCTTCCAACACTCAGTGGAGGTGTATGGTTTCCATCCAGTGTTTATCAAGTTTGTGCGTCTGAAACTTTACTGATTTAATACACCTCTTCTCAAGCACAGAGCAGAAGGATGTACACGCTCCAGTTTCAATTCAACTGGTTGACATTAGAATGGATTGTGGAGGTTATCACTGCCCAAGCGGAGCGGAAAAGCTTCTCTCCCAGTGACGAAGACATGTGTGCGACATTCGGCTGTATCCCCTAGCGAAAATTTGTCCACTCATGGAACAGCTGAACGAGTTCTCGCCCATGGAAATAACGTGATGTTGAATACAGACCTCTGAATTTCAGATCTGAGAAAATCCTAAAGATTTTTCCCCACAACCAGAGGATATGTCTCTTGTCAGTTTAAACCCACAGATGTCACGTGAGCCTGAATGACAGAGCAAATCCCTTTCCACACATGGAGCACGTCAACAGTCTATCCTCAGAATGTCTGTGTCACGGAGCTTCCAACTGCTCTGAGCAGCTGTAATACTTCCCACAATACATAAATTTCCATGTTGCTGATCTCCTTATGTATCTCCAAGTCCGATGATCTGTTGAATCCTTGCCCTTAAACACAACAAAGGTATGGCTTCTCTTCAGATCTTTTAAAGAATGTTAATTGGATTATGTGAAATAATTTCTGCAGTCATTGCACTGAAACACTCACAATGTACAGTGTGTGAGTGTGTGTGTGTTTGCATGTGTGTGTTTGCATGTGTGTGTCTGTATTTGCATGTTTGTTTGTGCGTGTGTGTTGGCGTTTTACAATCACACTGTCATTTGAAATCTTTTCCCACAGACATACCAGATAAATATATAGCCTTCATGGCCTGCTGAATTTAGTGATCAGTTGGATCGTGGATCAGTATATCATGCTTGATTTGACTCACTCAACTTCATTTCTTTCAATCTCGGTATTTGCCGAGAGGTGCGAGGGAGGAGCGAAGGACTTCTGGGAAGGTGAGTTTAACGGTTAAAATTCCTTAGATCAGGCGTCGGGGCCTCCATTTGACCAGAGGTGTGAGGCAGGAGTGAAGGACTGCTGGGACGGTGAGTCTGACCTTTTCGAAACCTTAGTTCAGGCGTTGGGACCTCCATTTGCCGAGAGGTGCGAGGGAGGAGCGAAAGACTTCTGTGAAGGTGAGTCTAAAGGTTTAAAAACTTTAGTTCGGGCGTCGGGTCTCCATTTGCCGAGAGGTGCGAGGGAGGAGTGAAGGAATTTTGGGAAGGTGAAACTAACGGTTTAAAAACCTTAGATCAGGCGCCGGGGCCTCCATTTGCCGAGAGGTATGACAGAGGAGTGAAGGACTTTTGGGAAGTTCAGTCTACTGGTTTAAAAACCATAGATCAGGCGTCGGGACCTCCATTTGCCGAGAGTTGCAAGGGAGAAGCGAAGGACTTTGGGAAGGTGAGTCTAACATTTTAACAACCTGAGTTCAGGCATCGGGGCCTCAATTTGCCGAGAGGTGTGAGGGAGGAGCGAAGGAATTCCGGGGAGTATTTAAGTGTGTGCCATCTAAACCCGAGGTCTTTCACCGTCAGGCCACCCTCCTACCTACCTCCGCGAACCTTACGAAGATTCTGTAAACTAGGTAAGTTTTCAGGTTTCTGTTTTTTTTTCCTCTTCTCTTCCTTTATTTAGATCTGTGCAGATTTTCATACTAGCGGGATATGGATGTCAGGGGAATTGCATGTTCCTCCTGCAGAATGTGGCAGGTGAGAGACCCTCCACATGTTCCCGTCGACTACATCTGCGGGAGGTGCAGCCAACTCCAGCTCCTTGAAAACCGAATTAGGGAACTGGAGCTGGAGGTAGATGAACTACGGATCATCCGGGAGGCTGAGGGGGGAATTGAGAAGATGTACAGGGAGGTGGTCACTCCCCAGACACAGGATAAGGATAGCTGGGTTACTTTCCGGGGGAGTAAAGGGAACCGACGGTCAAAGCAGGGATCACCTGTGCTCAATCCCCTCAGAAATAAGTACATCGTTTTGTATCCTGCTGGTGGGAACAGCCTACCAGAGGAAAGCCATAGTTGTCAGGTCTCTGGCACTGTGGCTCAGAAGGGAATCGGGGTAATAGAAAAGCGCTGGAGGTAGGGAATTCAATAGTTTGGCGGATTGACTGGAGATATTGTGGTCAGAAAAGGGAATCCTGGAAGGTATGTTCCCTCCCTGGTGCCACGGTCCGGGATGTCACCAATCGAGTTTGCAAGATTCTGAAGTTGGAGGGTGAGCATCCAGAAATCACAGTACATATTGGCACCAATGATATCGACAGGAAAGGGACTGAGGATCTGAAAAGTGACGACAGAGAGTTAGGTTGGAAACCAAAGAGCAGGAGGAGGAGAGAAGTGTTCTTAGGTTTCCTACTCCTGCCACGAGATAGTGAGATGAGGAACAGTCAGCGAATGGAACTTAACACGTGGCTACGAGGCTGGTGCAGGAGGGACGGCTTCAGATACCTGGACCATTGGGATATCTTCTGGGTAAGGTGGGACTTGTACATGAAGGACAGGTTGCACCTGAACTGTAGGGGTACAAATGTCATGGGTGGGAGATTTGCTCGTGCGATTCGGATGGGTTTAAACTAGTTTGGCAGTGTTGTGGGAGTCGGATCCACATGTCTGAGAGGGGGTCAACTGCAGACAGGACCATGACAGGATATATGGAATCTATCTGGAAGGTTTCTATTCAATAGTACACCCCAGAATGTTGTTCATGGAGGATTCAAGAATAAATTTGGTGTTGAATGTCAAAACGGGAAACTCAGATTGTATCTTGATGAAGATGGGCATTGCCATGCCTATATGTGATATGACTGTTACTTGCCACTTGTGCAGAGTTTGTATGATATCTAGGTGTTGTTACGAATTAATAAACGATTTTTGGGAAGTTTATTTTAGCGCATGTTGAGATTCTGGCTGAAAAGTTGTTCTCAATTAGAACACATCTAACAGCTCAGCTCGCAAACGTACAACCTGAACATATGCATATGCGCGACTTCAGTATCTGAGCAGTTGAAAATGATGCTGAATGTTGTCAAGCCGTCAACCAACATTCCCACCTCTGAAGGGAAATTCATTGACAAAGCAGGTGAAGATGGTTGGGCCAAGACCCGACCCAAAGGAACGCCAAAGGGAAAGTGTGGACTGCAAATGTTGGAAATCAGAGGAGAGAGGTTGATGCTGGAAAAGCGTGGGATGTCAGGCAGCGTCCGAGGACCAGGAGAATGACGTTTCGGCCATGTGCCCTTATTGCTTATGAAGTTCGGATGCCGGAAACGTCGACACTCCGGTTCCTTGAATGCTGCATGACCTGCTCTGCTTTTCCAGTACCACACTCTCGACCCTTTGTAACTCCACTCTGACAAAGAAGGTCTGGATTCTCAAGCACCACCGGCTTCACAAGTGTGTCATGACACGTCTGAACAGGTTGATTAAAAATGTCACCTGCAGGAAAATCCAGAGTTTAAAGCAGACTGTGGTATTTTTGACAAATACACCGGTATGTTATGCTGCTAAAATGGCTATCAGCCAGGATAGCGCACCACCAAGGAAATGGATTCTGAAGAAAAGGCACAAAAGACTGGAATTGTTAACTATGTTTCTCTGTCCATGTATACAGCCAAACCCGCTGACGTCCACCATCCCATTCTGTTTTAGTCTCAGAATTTCAATATTTGCATGAATCACCCTCAGTTAAAAATCCGTACTAGGACGTCACCGTTCCGACCACCCATGCGTCCAGAACCTTAGCCAGAATGGCAGCTGTTTACCTTGGAACTGCAAAATATTTACCACTATTTATTTTTCAAGCTGCTCGATTTTCGCTGGAAGCGTTTTTAAACGCTCTCAGCCTGAATCCCTCTCTCCTGGATCTACAGCCTTAACGTCTGGAAAAGTGCATCTCTCCCATTTACCACGGAGGTGAAGCCAGCATGCGAATGCCCCTTCCTCTCCTGTAATGAGTACAGTCTCAAGGCGTGGAATGCCGGGTAGTTACCCAGCCATTGAATCCAATTGTTACAGAATGTGGATTATATTCATTCCTAATTTTCTCTTTCCTGCATTTCAAGCTTCTGCTTCCAAATGATCTTTGGAAAACAAAATTGGCTGGTGAAAAGACATCTTAAATTGCATGCATCTATCACATCTTTTAAACCCTCTCGCCAACATAACCTTATCATTAAAATACTTGACTCCTCAAACCATTTTGTAAATTCCCATCCTGAACTGTCAGTGCTGGATTTTGGAAGGTTTTTTAACATTTGGATGGTTGAAACTCAAGCGAAGAGATGTAAATGTTTCTTCTGAATGTCTCTCAACACATTTATTTTATCATCTCATTTTACAGAAAAGTGGAAGGCACGAAAACCGAAGTGTTTCTCTGATCCCATTACTGTGTTATATTTTCAGGTACAGTAGATGTTAGTCCATGATCATCCATAACACTGCTCGCGATCATTGTCATTTTCCAAACTGTCGTATGTTAAATAATGAATATTTTAAATCTGTGTGTTAGTTTGCTGTTATTTATCCCAGTCATGTTTAAGTGAGGGTTTCACCACTGCAGGTCCCTCAGCTTTGTGCTACTAATTTATTCCTCTCGTATACGTGGCCTCTTTCATAAGCATCACTCGGACTCTCCTCAGCTCCTGCTTGCTCCGGCTTGGGTTTTGGGGATGAGGCTATGGGGACACACAGAAGGATAGGAATTCAAGGGTAGCAAGGAAGATAGTTGTCCTCTTGACAGAGTGAGGGGATTCGGCAGGAACACTATCCCACAATGGACATTCACCAGATAAACAGAGAAACCAATTATATTTTTATGGGTGACGAGTGGGGTTTCGGGATGAAGGCGGTAGCAACAGACATTTGCTTGAAACCTCTTGGCTCCTCTCCACGGGGAAATGGAAAACTGTGTGGGAAAGACAGTCGTGAACCAATTATAAGGGGAGGAGAAGGAGTTTCATAATTTTCCTACCGCAGTGCAAAAGGATGTGCGGTTTTCTAGTTGTTTGATGAAAGGATCTCTCAGAGTGGTTGCATGTTATTCTGACAGATTAAGGGATGAGCGGAGGGCGAATATTCAATTGTCGTCATGCACATTGCCACTAACACGGTGTGCAAATTAGGGGTGAGGACGTGGGGGCAGATAGCAGCGTGTTGGGAAGCAAACTCAACAGTGTGATCTCAAATGGAGTGATCTTAGAATGATGTTCAGTGCCACCTGCCCATTAGTGTAGAAACAGAAAGGTATATCGGGCAAAGGTATGGCCAAAGAGATGGTGCTGGAGGGAGACGGAGTGGAGTGGACGAGGTTCTGATCATGGACACCATTTCTTGCAGTGGAGGAATCAATCCACACTGGAGGCATCACAACTGGGCAGGGACTGAGATCATTGGGGTCGTGGGGCGATGTGTTGTTTATTCACCCATGCATATACAAGGACTGTTTAGCTAGAATGGCAGTGTGCACCGTTTAAGCAAACCTGGTAAGAATGGGCCGCGGGAAAGCAAAAAGACAGGATTACATAGGAAACTGGACATTTCGCTTTATAAAACGCTGGAAGCAGCTCTGAAGAGTTCCAATTTATAATCCTCTGGTTTAATGAGGACTGTGATTTACAATGCCTATTTATAATGTGAGCTTAGCAGTTCACTGCTGTTTACTAAGAGTCTGTCCGAATATCTGGAGAAATCGAGGCCATTATCTTTGTTCTAAGTCTAGCTGGAGATGAAACGACGAGAATCATTGCGTACAAATCTGTTTCTGAGTGAGGCAGTTTGCTGGAGCAGTGCAGCTGGCATTAGCTGCGGTGGTTTGGGTCCACCTGTGGACATGAGCAATGCAACAGCACTCACCATGAATGACCGGGTAAGGCACTTCAGGAAGAAACCGCTCACTCAGCGTTAAGTCAGTCGCATGAGGAATAGAAAATTGAGCAATGCGTCGAACAGAATTGCGAACAGATGTTTCTATGACCCCTACCCATGTGCAATGTCGTCTGTTTGCAAAAGTTTATTCAGCAAGTGTATTAAGTTTCTAACCAGTAATGAGATCGAGAGGACAAGGCGAAAATTTTCATGGGAGATGTTACTGCGTGAATTTACATTCACGACGATCACATCAAATGCGTTCAGATCTCCCCCACCCCCACAGCCACACATTCTGTTGGAAAAGCTGCCATTGTGTTTCCCATGTGGAATGGACAAACTTGTATTCATCTTAAAATGTTTGACAATGTATCTCTGAGAGCATTTGAGAGCAGATATAGAAAGGTAAGGTTTAAAATGACAGAACGTCTTCCAAACTCAGGATGACTTTCAAACTAGCAAAACTGTGCCAGAAACACGAACCTATTTTTAGACATGCTTGGCCAATTTTTAAACTTTTGGACCTAATGTGTTCAGTTTTCCAAATATTGGCAGGATGCCTGAAATGTTTAATCCAACTCAAGGTGTACAGTTGCTTGTCAATGGTTCAATCACACTTCTTTTTCTCTTTTCCGCACACTGAAATTACTCCATAGAGGCCAGCATCCTATTACTCAGACAATCCTCATGATAAGTGCGCAACACTTGACATAAGTTCGTCTTCCTCAGAGCCAGCTCTCAGAGAGGAAAGAATCTCGACACTTTAATTGGACCTGCCAGCCAATAATCTCTGTATGAATCATATTAAATCATTCTCTACGAAGGATAGTTGGATTCCATCCTCGGGCAACTATCTTTGTGGAGATAGCACATTCTCTCCGTCTCTGCTGGGGTTTCCCTGAGTATTTCAGTTCCTCCGACAATCCAAAGATGTGGTGGTCAGCTGAGTTGGCCTTGCTAAATTGATCACCGTGTTAGGTGCGTTAGTCAGGTGTAATTGTATGGTACAGGAACGGTTCTGTGTGGGTTATTATTTGGGAGATTGGTGTGGACTAGTTGGACCGAAGGTCCTGTTTCCATGCGGTCGGGGATCTAATCTAATCAGTATATACTGGTTTTCTTGCGAAAATTATTTTGTCAAAATGTTGTTGCAATGTCTGCTTCAGAAACAGTGGCTAAACAGCTTTGAGCTCCTGGAATTGTTGTGTTTTGTTGAATTAAACAAAAGCAGCACATGTGCGTGGACTCAGGCTCACCGGGACACAGGTTTTTAGTTGTCCCAGCAGTTTAAGTTGGGGTGGGGGGGAGGTATTGGTGAAAGATTGAAGCAGATAGACACAGATCTGTCCGTTTTGCTGAAAAAAACCGGCGTACTCTCTCTGCTGTTGTAGAGTTTTTTTTTCTTTTTTTGCATCTTTTCCTTTCTCCATGACTGAAGATAACCGGTTAAAAAGAAGAATCTGTGCTTATGGGAACAATAACAACAAATGCTGGAAAACACAGCAGGTTTGGCAGCATCTCTGGAGAGTAACCAGAGTTAAAGTTGCGTGTCCAGTTACACTTCATCAGAATTCATGGTTTTTCGTGATGCTGCTGCATTTTAACAGTTGAGGATTAGTAGTTGAAGAATATATACGTTTGGTCAACCTTTTAATGGATTGGAAGTGATGTCAATTTTACATTCCTTGTTATATGTTAACTTTTTTTAAAGAATAATGTGTATTTTGCTTAAAGCCAAGTAGCTTGAAGAAAACATACACATCTGAAACACTACACTTTTTGCATGCCTTTAAATCAATACAGGTCAGGATCTAGGGTATCTTCTTGATAGGTTTTGATCGGGGCTTGTCCAGTTCGTTATACTTCCCACAGCTATCACTGGACTAGATTCTGAAGTTTCAATTTAATCAAATATGCATCAGAGGAAAGGTTGAAAATCAGAATGAGAAAATACAGGAAGACAATGGAATCGGTCTCACTCTGTGAGTGACTTCTCTACATCTGGCAACTACAACAGTAACATTGTTAAAATAAGTACAAAAGATGTGTACTGTCTGTAAAATATAAAAAATTAAACAAAATCTGTTAGAGAAACTCGGCAATTCTGGCACCATCTGTGGAGACAAAGCAGAGGCAACGTATCGAGTCCAGTGACTCTTCATCAGAAACGTCACTGAGATAAGTTGGTACCATGAAGTTACTCATCATTGTTGAGGGATCACTCCTTAACGAACTCCGCTATGTGTGTTTTGGTCGGGAAGTTTTGTTATCAATTTGTGTTTTCATATCTTGAGCAGTTTTAACATGTTTTTGAAAACAGTATCATTGCAGCTGATGTAATGTTTTTGGTCAAGTATGTGCAGTGAATATCAATGATGAGATGCACAGCCATGTTAGTGAGGATGTATTTAAATAGCATTCCAGGGCCCACTTGAATTGATCAGTTCAGATGATCTTGCTAAACTATCACTTCTAGACTAATTAAAACAGCTGCTTATCCAAGAAATAGAACATGCAATAATTGGTGAGTTAGAACGCACTCACTATTCTAATATGGCAGCTGTTCGGGTCCACGGTATGCTCCTTTTTAATTGCTGATCTTGAACATCGCTGTGAGCTTTGTATGTTCTTGTCCGCAGTTCTAATTGATTTGTTTCACAACTCCTTGTTGTCCATAACAATTGAGCAAAGTGAGTTACTCTGTCCACAATGTTACATTGCTTTAGATTGTGTTGTATCAGCAACGAGTTTGCTTTGTTAGTTTCTAGCATTCAGTCCTAGTTTAACAAAAGGGGCATACTGCTTTCAAAAATGTGCTAGTTCTTGTTCTCTCGGGGGTGGTTGTGAGTCTTCACAATTCTGGGCATCAAATAATAAATGATTCTTTTTTTATGAGAAGAAATCATGAAGGCAGAGCGAGTTTGTTGATAACCAAAAAAGTGAAAGAAAAGCAGAGATATTCAGAAATATTCAGGAAGGTCGCGATGAGGATAAACGTGTGTGAGTTATGAAATTATCGAATAGCAAAGGAGGCTTTAAGGGAAAAATGATCAACTGATGTATTTTTGGTTGTATCTTCAAAGGGTTAACGAAATGTGATTTTCCTTGAGTGTTTGTGTTTAGAAATGGCTTCTGGTCAAGTGTCAGGGAGCGGGGAGTCATAAATTCTTTCTACTTTTTCCTTGTGAGCCTGACGATCAGAATAAGAATGATCAAACACCTTTCATGTGGAAGCAGGCCATTCGGTCCTCGGAATCCACACCAATCCTTCAAAAATATCCAACCTCGCTACCCAAAACCTGCAACACAGATTGCACATGGCTGACACTGCACATCCCTGGATATTATGGGCTATTTACCAAGTGTAACCCACGTTCTGTGCACGTCCTTGCACTGTGAGAGGAAATCGGAACTCACACAGGAAATCCATGCAGCCACAGGGAGAATGTACTAACTTCGCGTGGTCGCCTGAGGATGAAATTAAACCGACGTGTCTGGCACAGTGAAGCTGCTGTATTAACCACGGAGACACTGTGACAAGAAAAATAGTTTAATATAAATACTTTCAGGAAGAAATCTGCGGTTTCCCGTCCCAACATTATGCAGAGGAAGCTGGAAATCGTCTCACCCTGATCAGAGGCTTATGTGTATTAGGATTTAACAATATTGATTATCAGTCTGATCTTGTATAATATTTTTCATAACTAAGCCTGAAACAGATTGGCGTAAGATTTCAAATAAGGTGAAACAAAGATGAGAGATTAATGTAAGTTAGAAAGAGAATAACGTCGAGCACTTGCAGGCACAGAAATTGATCAGGAAGAAGTCAGTACAGGTATGGATCTCGGTGGAGCGAGCATGATCAGTAACAAATTAGGAGAGATCATGGATGAAGAGATCACACAGACAGAGTGAAGAAAGACACGGGAGGAAGCAAATGCTGGTTTGAGAGGAGACTGTGTTTTGCAGAGTTGAGATGCAGGCGCAAAATGGCAATTGGGAGTGTCTGAGAGAGATTGACAGCGAGGGATGGAGAGTAAATTACAGGGATAGAAAGAAATGAAAAGGTATTGAGATTGATGGGAGAAGCTGTGAAACTAACAGACCATGCACAGTAATTCACGGGAGAAGCTGTGTTTTTTTTTTGTTTCTTCTCAGAATCCTGTCTTATTGAGTGATATTGCAATTTGGCCTTACTTTCTACAACTATGTTCCTTTCAGTATGACAGTCTCTTCCATAAACCTGTTACCATTTCAAAATCTAAACCGCATTTGTGTCCAATGTCGGATCAATTCTTCATAACACAGGATTTGAATATGAACATAAAAAGGCCTTTCCCACAGAAACCGGAAACAGCTCAACTCTGATGGGCTGGAAAGCAATTTAATTCTATAAAAACCGGCCGTGTGGAATTAATAAACTTGGTTTGCACCCTTTGCTTACCTGTCACTAACTTCAAAGGCCATAGGGATTAATGATTGATATGGCTCTTGAACCATTTACTGTTAGTTTAGTTAAAGAAGCACGGCTGCACTTTAATCCTTCACAGATTGCGGACAGTGTGGAAACAGGCCATTTAGTCAAAACGTCGACACCGACCCTCCGAAGAGTAACCAGTTCCCTACTCTATTACTCTAGCTTTACTCCTGACTTTTGAACTAACCTACATACCCTTAAACTATGTGCAATTTATCATTTCCAATTCAGTTTACCAGCATATCGTTGGATTAATGAGGAAACCGGAGCTCCCAGAGGAAACGCGCACACACAGGGAGAATTATTCTTTCTATTATTGTTTTAAATGGAATCCCTAACGTGTGGAAACAGGCCACTTGGCCCAACAATTCCACATTGATCCTTCGAGGAGTACCCCATTCAGATCCAACCGCTGGCCCGATTACTCTGAATTTCGCCTCAGGAGTGCACCTGAATTTCACATCCCTGAACATTATGGACATTTTCGCTTGGCCAATTCACCTGACGTGCACATCTTCGGAATGTGGAAGGAAAAACACTCACGTGCAACCTCCACACAGGCTGTCGCCCGAGGCTGCAACTGAACGTGGTTCTCTGGTACTGTGAGGAGGTAGTGCTCACAGCTTAGCCATCTGGCCACCGAGCTTTGATTGCGTTGAAATATAAGCAAATGTGGCAGAATTGTGGGAGCACCACAAATATCGTAATCTCAGCGTCTCTGTACGGACTTCGATTCTAATCCATTCATAATAGATACATTTGAATTTAATGATTAAATAGACTCACATAATTGGCAAATTTTCTCCCTTGTTTCATTTCATGGAGGAAATCAGTCGGCCTACGTGCGACATCAGAAGAGACAGACAAACGGCAGATGCTGAAATCCAAGGCAGACAAGGAGGAGGCTTGGAAAACAAAGGAAGTCAGGTAGCATCAGAAGGTGAAGATATCAAAGTTTCGGGTGTAACCTTCCTTCAGTCATTGGGCTGGGTGTAAATGGATCCGCAGATTAAGTGGGGTAGTGGTTGAGGATGGCAGTGTGTTGTGTTCAGGACAGGTGAAATTAAATAGAGGGCACGGCCTGGTTGGTTGATTGGAACAATACATTTGTTTATTTCTGGAGGAAATGCTTGATTAGAGAAATGGAAGATAGGGAGAGGGGAGGGGCTGGGAATGCTGCTAGGGGATAGGAAAGGAAGCTATTTGAAGTTAGAGAACTCAATGCTGCGTGTCCGGGTTACATTGTCAACAAGCAGAGGACGAGGTGCCATTTCCCACAACCTGCAGTCAGATTCGCTGTGACAAAGAAAGAGGCTTAGGATGGTCATGTTGGAAAATGATTAGGAAAGGGAATTACAACAGACAACGACTTGGAGGTCAGGTCGGCTCCAGCAGGCCAGGCTGAGATGCTGAGTGAAACGTGGACTCAATTTACGCTTGCTCTCATTGATGACGAGTAGACCTCATCGGGACCACTGGATACAATAAACTAGTTTGCAGTAGGGGCAGGTGAACATCAGTTTCACCTGGAAAGGTTGTTTCTGGCCCGGGATGGAGGTGAGTGAGTGGTGGTGCGCCAATACATTTTGCATGCCTTTCAGTCATATGGGAATGTTTACAGGGCAATGTCCCTAAACATTTGAGGAATGGAACGATACTTGACGTACTCAGGAGAGGTGGTGAGAGCAAGGTATTCTTAATGTTGTGGTCGAATTAGAGTTGTCAGAAGGGTTTAAGAATGATTGGTTGAATATAGAGACTTGTCAGCTGTTGGGTGAGCACAAGGTTGAACCTAACTTTACTGTGTGTAAAGGGGCTTTGAGAGCAATGCAATGGGGAATGGAGGAGGTGCGCCCGTGTGCTCTCTGGATGACAGGACAGAGCAACATGTTTACCAAAATGGATGGACATCGATGATGCTTGAGAGTGGAATGTCTCCTCATCCACGCAGATTCGGTGTAGGCTGAAAAATTGCGTTAATGCTGTGGACTGCTTGACGGTTATTGGCAGGGAAAAGTTGTCAGTCCGCCCTTGTTCTGCCGCTCACTACATTCACAACGTAGTGACTACTACAGAATGACATGGGCACCAGGACTGCACCACTGGAGAGAATGACAAAGACCGAGAACATAGAACATAGAAGAATACAGCGCAGTACAGGCCCTTTGGCCCTCAATGTTGCGCCGATCCAAGCCCACCTAACCTATACTAACCCACTATCCTCCATATACCTACCCAATGCCCGCTTAAATGCCCATAAAGAGGGAGAGTCCACCACTGCTACTGGCAGGGCATTCCATGAACTCACGACCCGCTGAGTGAAGAACCTACCCCTAACTTCAGTCCTATATCTACCCCCCTTAATTTGAAGCTATGCCCCCTTGTAATACCCGACTCCATACGCGGGAAAAGGTTCACGCTGTCAACCCTATCTAACCCGCTAATCATCTTGTACACCTCAATCAAGTCACCCCTAAAACTTCTTTTCTCTAATGAAAATAGCCCCAAGTGCCTCAGTCTTTCCTCATACGATGTTCCTTCCATACCAGGCAACATCCTGGTAAACCTCCTCTGCACCCGTTCCAGTGCCTCCACATCCTTCCTATAGTATGGCGACCAAAACTGCACACAATATTCCAGATGCGGCCGCACCAGAGTCTTATACAACTGCATCATGACCTCAGGACTCCGGAACTCAATTCCTCTACCAATAAAAGCCAGTATGCCATATGCCTTCCTCACCGCACTATTTACCTGGGTGGCAACTTTCAGAGATCTGTGTACATGGACACGAAGATCCCTCTGCTCATCCACACTACCAAGTATCCGACCATTAGCCCAGTACCCCATCTTTTTGTTATTCTTCCCAAAGTGAATCACCTCACACTTAGCTATATTGAATTCCATTTGCCACCTTTCTGCCCAGCTCTGCAGCTTCTCTATATCCTGCTGTAACCTGCCACATCCTTCCTCACTGTCAACAACTCCTCCGACTTTCGTATCATCCGCAAACTTGCTCACCCAACCTTCTAACCCCTCTTCCAGGTCATTTATAAAAATGACAAACAGCAATGGTCCCAAAACAGATCCTTGCGGAACACCGCTAGTGACGGCACTCCATGAAGAAACTTTGCCATCAACTACTACCCTCTGTCTTCTTCCATCCAGCCAATTCCTAATCCAAACCTCCAACTCACCCTCAATGCCATATCTCCGTATTTTCTGCAGTAGCCTACCATGGGGAACCTTATCAAACGCCTTACTAAAATCCATATATACCACATCTACCGCTTTCCCCTCATCAACCTCCTTCGTCACCTTTTCAAAGAATTCAATAAGGTTTGTGAGGCACGACCTGCCCTTCACAAAACCATGCTGACTATCCTTGATCACATTATTCCGATCCAGATGTGCATAAATCCTATCCCTTACAATTCTCTCTAAGACTTTGCCCACAACAGAAGTGAGACTCACCGGCCTATAGTTACTAGGGTTATCCCTACTCCCCTTTTTGAACAAGGGAACCACATTTGCTATCCTCCAGTCTTCTGGCACTACTCCAGTAGACAAAGAGGACATAAAAATCAAGGCCAATGGCTCTGCAAACTTCTCCCTTGCTTCCCAGAGAATCCTAGGATAAATGCCATCAGGCCCAGGGGACTTATCTATTTTCACCTTTTCCAGGATTTCCAACACCTCTTCTCTACATACCTCAAAGCCATCCATTCTACTTATTTGTGACTCAGTATTCACATCGACGACAATGCCCTGTTCCTGAGTAAATACTGAAGAAAAGTATTCGTTCAGTGTCTCCCCAATCTCTTCCGCCTCCACACGCAACTTCCCACTACTATCCTTGACTGGACCTATTCCTACCCTCGTCATTCTTTTATTCCTAACATACCTATAGAAAGCCTTAGGGTTTTCCCTAATCCTACCGACTAAGGACCTTTCATGTCCCCTCCTTGCTGCTCTTAGCTCTCTCTTCAGGTCCTTCCTGGCTACCCTATAACTTTCAATCGCCCCAATTGAACCTTCACGTCTCATCTTGAGATAGGCCGCCCTCTTCCATTTAACAAGGGATTCCAATTCCTTATTAAACCACGGCTCCCTCGCACGACCCTTTCCTCCCTGCCTGACAGGTACATAATTATCAAGGACACTCAATAGTTGCTCCTTGAACAAGCTCCACATATCATTTACATGTCGTTTACATTTGCTTAAGGCTGAGTGGCTTGACCAGCTGCATCAGATCTGGAACATCCACTCACATCTGCTTATCAAATCAGAAAACAAAATGTTTGGGCTTAGGCTACATTCTTTAAATACATTGTGTGAGGCTGGTCAGTTTCATAACTCACGCGATGCACTCAGGAATGATATCTGCATCTAACGGGCAACAATATTTAGAAATCTAAATTGACGATAATTGGAATTTCAGCAACAACACGGTTGTGCTTGTTTTCCACAGAAAGACAATAATCATTTCGTTCATATTCAGGGCGAGCTTATTCGTTATTCTTGTTTAAAAGAACCTCAGAGAGCATCACAACACTTGTTAGAGAAGATCAGCCACAGATGCAAATATTTTACAAACGATAACCAGATTCATGGGAAAATGCCTCATTATTCTGTCGGATAGTTATGCCAGGGTCAGATATACAACAGCATACCAGGAATTTGACGAAAACAATAATGTGGAGGAGTTGATCACAACAGGATAATGACAGGGGAAATGAAAAACACATGATTGAAACAGACTGAGAGAGGGAATGATGGCAAAACAAAGTCAAACCCTGGCAGTAACTGCAAACAGATAGAGAGATACAAATTAAGTATGAAGGGGTGAACGAATGAAAGAAGAACGGAAGGAAAAAAAAAAGATAGAAAGAAGCAAACAAAGAACGAGAAGTGAACCAGCAAAAAGAACAACAAACATGATCGTGAGGAGCACAAAGTTAAAAATTAAACAATATTTTGCATCACAGTGGATGTATTTCTTATTTAGAATCATTTTAACCCGAACAGAAGGAAGTCAGTTTTGCATGGGATAAACTGATTTTTATGATGGCAAACCGCTACAATATTTTGGGTTCATGGCACAAAATGTTTTTGCCATGATTACGCTAGAGACGTTTTGAGGGTCAAAAATTCGAGAACAAGTTAAAACATAATGAAGATACAGTAGTTAATAACTGAACGAGTGGAGACAATGTTGTCCATGTAATGTCTGTGCCTTCGGCCAGATTAAAACAAAATGGGTTCAGCAAGTTCCTGATAAAGTTTCTATCAGTGTTCGTATGTGGTAGTCAACATTTCTTTTGGTGATTTCTGGACAGGCATAATGACATGTTTCCTGATGTTCTAAGGTCCGTACAAGAAGCATCTTTTTCGTTGTTCACCGCTCTGGCACCAGCGGTGATTCAGTTGACGACAAGTGAAGCACAGTGTTCCGCTGTGGTCATAATATGACTTTCTTAGACCATAGTGTTAGAATGATGAGCAACGCCGACCTCAAAAACAACTGCACTTGACAATAATTGAGGCTTTTCTTTTGTATTCATTCCACATGTGTCACATGGAACGAAAAGTGAGCATTGTGCAGAGACATAGACTGTCTGAATCTTAAATAATTGAAGCACCGTGCACAGTTCTGGACCACAAACCTCTTTTTCACAAAGGCATGAGGGGATGCGCACAGTCTCTTATCTTCAGATTCTCAGCATCACTCATCGCCATGCCCATATTTTGCACCTCTAAATACACTAAGTAGACGAGACTCTGATAGCGTTGCTCTCCCCAGATTTTAGTTCAGCCATATTTGGAATACTGGATGCATTGGTCATGGAAGACTGGAACAAAACATGAAGTCACATGTTGCAGGGATGAGGTCCCAAGTTGAATACTGAACCGACTACGTCATGTGAAGCAGATGATCGCATTCAAGGTCGTTTTTTTTCAGAATGGCGAACTGTGATAAGTGTTGTTTCAAGGAATCGGTGCTGTGACATCTGCTGTTCGTGATCTATGTGAATGATTTGGTAGAAAATGTAGCTCGTGTAATTAGTAAATTTTTGGACGATACAAAGGTTGCAGGATTCACGGTTACTGAGGAGGCTTGTCAGCGGACACACCAGGATGTTACTCACTTGGAGACATGGGCACAAAAATGGCGGACGCAATTTAACCTGGACAACTGTGAGGTGATGTATTTTGGCAATGCACGTGCAGATGGAAATTATAAATTGAATGGCAGAATCCTTCACAGTATTGACATGGTGACCGTACTGAATGTGGAGGTGCACAGATCATTGAACGTGGCAGCACAGGGAGCTGACGTATTAAAAAGAGACAATTGCACACCTCCCCTCATTGTAACAAGCACTGAGTACAATGATTTCAGATTTATTGATATTTAATTAGGCCATACTCGCACACCGAATAAAGTTCTGGTCAGCACACAAACAGAAGCATGTGGATGCGCTGGAGAGTGTACATTTTTTAAAAAAATAGAATCCCTAAAGTGTGGAAGCAGGCCTTTCGGCCGAACAAGTCCACATTGCACATTCGAAGAGTATCCCACCCAGACCTTTTGCCTTTCAGCATAAAGTTTACCGACTTCTACGCACCCAACATACACATCCTTACGCAGTATGGGCAAATATTTTGGCCAATTCGGCTAAATTGCACATCCTTGAACTGTGGGAGGAAATTGGAGCACCAGGAGCAAAACCACGCAGACCGATGCCTGAGGCTGCAAATGAAGCCAGGACCCTGGCACTGCGAAGCAGCAGTGCTAACCACTGAGCCACTGCACCGCCTCACCACTAAGTCATCGTGCTGTCCCACTTACTGGGACATTTTCCGTTTAGGTGTTTTGAGCCGTGAAGAAAGTTTGGACAGAGATGGCTTACTTTCACTGGAGCGCAGGAAGTTGAGGAGTGACCTACAAGGTGTTGACAAATTTGTGACTGGCATTGATAGAGTGGAAACCATTGTGCTTGTGCCCAGCGTAAGGGGTCAGTTACGAAAGAAAAAGCACTGGCTCAAGGTGCCACGGCTCACATTTAGGAGAGGTGTGTGAGACATTTTCTTGTTGAAAGGGTGATGAGTGCCTGGAATGCATTGTCGGAGGAGGTTCGGGTGGAAGCAGATACAATGCCAGAATTCTACAAGCACATGGACGAAGACATTTTCAGAACAGAAAGAGTGGTTTACGTTTCCTGCAAGCGAGGACAATTTATTGTGAAAGACCAAAATGTGGCGACACATGTCTATAAGTTGTTTCCATGCTGCATTGTTCTTTGTTCTTTGTTATAGAGTTATAGAGAATGACACAATAGAAACAACAAAGCAGAGCCTTCCGATTCTAACTAACTTTACAGATTCTGCTTTTGAGCGCTCGACCAATGTCTGTGCATTGCAAGTACTGTTCTAAATGTTTCTGAAATACTAAGAGAGTTCTGGCCGCTTACAGCCATCGAGTTAGACATTTCCATCAACATTTGCTTAAAAAAAATCCTTAGAAGTCTACTGAAGCTTCTCTCCCGTTACTGTAAATCCATGTCCATGGTAATTCATCCGTCAGTTTCGGGGAAAATTGTGTTCCTTTCCATGCTATCCATCTCGCTCTTAAATTTAAATCCGGCAATCATGTTCCCATTGTCTCAAGGAAACAACCCTGTCTGCTCTTCTTCATGTAATTTAGGCAGATAGCGGTTTCCACAAACAGCATTTATGCTCTCAATTTGCTTGTTTCGCTGATAAATGGAACAATATGTGTTTTTGTTTTCCTTGTTTTCATAAATCTTTCACAGATAATCATGAGAACACCATAGAACACAGAACATGGAACAGTACAGCCACGATGTTGTGCCGACCCCTGATTCTCATGTGACCATATGCATGTCCAGGAGTCTCTTAAATGTCCCCAATGACATTGCTTCCCCAACTGCTGCTGGCAACTCATTCCATGCTCTCACAACCCTCTGTTGCATGCAATCGTTGTGATTCGGAATGAATAAAAGTGTTGTGCCTACTGTGAAATATATCGGATCATTGACCTCTCTTCCGATCTGAGCTAAATACTCAGTGGGCCACGTTAAAGCCGTATTCGAAGTTGTCTCTGCCTTCTCGTGCACTTGTGGCAAAGGACCCAAATAAAGATTGATCGCAGAAGAGACAAAACATTGAAACTGTATACCAAACGTTGCAAGACCAGCATCTGCTGCATTGTTACAAAAATTATGAATGAGCCTCACAGAGTGTTAGAATAGATCTTTCTCTACACTTTTTTTCGTCTGGTCATGACATATTCTGCATTTTGTTCCATTACCATGACTGAGTTCAACTTAGTTTTGCCTGGATAGCATGTAAAACTAAATGCTTCAGCGAATTTTTGTTAAGGTGTAGATAATAACTGAAATAAATCAATTTAAATATAAACAATCGGGGTTACTCCATTGGTGCATTTGCAAGCTCAGTACTCACAGAATTCCAGTCTATAAATCACCATCCACCATTACCTCTGGCTTTTAAAAGACCGACTTACTGTGTGTTACACCTGGCGTAATATTTTGACCAATTTCACCAGGAATGAACATGGAAAATAATTCAGTGAAGTCCATGGATACACCATCCTCTGTCGTACGTACAGCCATCACATCCATAAAACATAAAATCAGATTTGTGAGACAAGACTTCCTCAGCATAAAGCCATACTCACTCTCCTGCATTTCCAAATTTAGATTAATGCTGCCTGTAAGAACCTTAAGCAATTATTTTGCGACCTTGACGTGAGTCTCGGCCAACCATAATTTTTGAAAATAATATATCTCGATCTTCCTCAACCGTAGACATAGCACTAACTGTCCTCCAGTCTTCCGCGATCTTCCCTGCATTTAAAGAGGGTAGAATGATGTCTGCAGGGGGCCCAGGAATCTCCACATTTTTCTCCCTTGTATCCATGGAATAGATCTCATCAAGACGGGGAGATTGGCCTACGTTTTCTTTCTGAAGATGACAAATGGCTCCTCATTAATATCAAAATGCCTAAAGAATATCTGCAAGCCCCACCCAAATCTTAGTGGCGCCCAATTTCTTATTGCTATAACATGCTGATGCAAATACGCATTAAATGACTCATCCGCTTTATCAAGCTTGAAACATAAATTTATTTATTTCACCTTGAGAGGGCGTCCTCTTTCCCTACCTACCAGCTCGTCCTAATATGCATACAAAAACATGTTGTGATTCTACTTAGGCCAAACGGCCAAGGGCATTTTATCGCCCCTTTACCCCCTCCTAATTGCTCCTTTAAGATTATTTTCCTTGCTGTCTTTACATTAAGCAAGGGACTAGACTAACACTTACATACTTTCCTTTTTCTTCTGAACTGCTCTTTCAATACCTCGTGTTGTCCATCATTCCCAAATCTTGAAATCCTTATCTTTCATCCCTGCAGGAAGGTGCTTTGACATGATCTCTGATGAACTGGCTTTTAAATGCTTGCATCTGACAGATGTGGATATGTGGATTTTGCTATTTTTTATAACTTATCCATAATTTACGCTTTCAATTGTCCTCCCGTTCATCCTAATATACAAATGTCCCAAATTTTACAGAACGATGATCACTGTTCGCCAGATTCTGCCCAACTGAAATTTCAAACCCTTCTTGGGTCCCGTTACCCAATTACAAGGTCTAATACCGCCCCACCCCGAGTTGAGATATGCCTTTATTGCTTCAAGAAACGCTCCTTCATTCAAATTCTGTCCGATCTAAACAGCTGACATAAGAACGTCTCAGTAAATGTATAGACATCTAATCAACGAGGATGAAACAAAGGTATTGTAGTGAGCATAGATGGATTACGTGGGTATGTAAGATGCATCGAATTGCTTTTCATGTGACCAAATATGTAATTGTGGATTCTGCCAGGGAAAATAAAGGAAAGTCTATCTCAAATCATCATAACAAACAAAGCTCTGAGATAATGAGTCATCACAGCATCCACATGGTGCACCAATTAAATATGAAAATGACAAGTCTTTGATTAATTTACCTGGAAAGGTGTTCAAAGCGGCAAGTAACAATACTGCACAGATGTATCAGGAAATAACTAGTTGCAAGAAGAGAGAATCCATTCATCACTAATTGACGTTCAGTAGCGTTTCCAGCAACTATTCCTTCACTGTCAATATCTTTTGTATTTACATTAACGGAAAATGGGCGGCACGGTGGCACGGTGGTTAGCACTGCTGCCTGACAGCGCCAGAGACCCGGGTTCAATTCCCGACTAACTGTGTGGAGTTTGCACATTCTCCCCGTGTCTGCGTGGGTTTCCTCCGAGTGCTCCGGTTTCCTCCCACAGTCCAAAGATGTGCAGGTCATGTGAATTGGCCATGCTAAATAGCCCGTAGTGTTAGGTAAAAAGGGGTACATGTAGGGGCATGGGGGGGTTGCGCTTCGGCGGGTCGGTGTGGACTTGTTCGGCCGAAGGGCCTGTTTCCACACTGTAAGTAATCTAATCTAATCTAATCTAAAAGAGTGAACTGGCCAAGAACTGCAATGTCGTGGCCTCAAGAAACACGAAATGCTATCACTGTTGAAAACCATGTCTCTCCCAAGTCTGTGAAACATCGACATAGCACGAATCAGGAGTGTGACAACATTTTTCCCACTTTACTGCATAAGCCCACATTGACTAACTTCGAACAAGCTCTACCCCTTGGGGGACACCTGCACCATTTAGTGAAACTATTTACTCAAAGGACCTGTCACTAACAACAGACGTTTGACCAGTTTCTATGAAATGCACATGTCCCTCAAAGTTGCTAACCAAGTTGGTAGGATTGTTAAGATGGCCTATGATATTTTGGCTTTCATTAGCAGTGGGATTCATTTGAAGAGCCGCAAGGTTATGTTGCAGTTCTTTCAGCCAAAGAGCATAGAAAAGTACAACAGTTAACATATTGGGTTTAATTCTGATCACCTCATTATAGGAACCATGGTGAAATTATAGAGAGGTGCAGAGGAGGCTTTCACAGGATTATGCATGGACTGAAAGAGAACTCTTGCGAAGAAAGGGACCGAAGACGGTTGTGAGGTCTCTTTATACAGTTGAAAAAAATGATGAGATGCACCAATATAGTTTTCTCAGGGCGAAAATGTTTATCATGAGGGGGCATAATTTTTAAATCAAAGAAGGAAGGATTGGGGAGATGTCAGAGGTAATGTGTTTGTGCATAGAGTGGTCGGTGTGTTGAATGCAGTGCAAGTCGTGGTAGGTAGCATTAGTGACATCTCGCATTTCCCGTGTATGCACAATGGATGACAGTAAACTGTAGGATATGTAGTTTAGTTTGAGCTTTGGGTAGAATAAATGGTAGGCCCGATATCTAATGGTGAAGGCCCTGTGGTGTTCTGTACTTTTCTATGCTTTTTGGCAAATTATGTTTCAATCATTAGAAATCTGCAAAAATAGTGATCAATTGTGTCTGCCTTGGTCGGACATGAAATACCAGTGGCACTGCGTTGATGTTCATTGAAACACAATAATTTGTTTAAATTGTGCATACTGACCATTAAAAATATACAGGTGACCCAGTGAGATACGATTGATGAGAAAAGGCAAGAGACTGTGAAAAGATGAAAAGCCTTTTCGTTACTTTCCGACTTAATCTTAAGATGTAAGTATCACATTAGAAGATGGAGAAAAGGAAAGTGAAGACTGCAGTTGCTGGAGATCGGAGTCGAGAGTGTATTGCTGGAAAAACACAGCAGGTCAGGCGGCATCCGTGGAGCAGAAGAATCTGCCTTTCGTGCATAAGCAATTCATCAGGAATGAGGCTTATGGGCCACCCTTGAGAATGCATCGGAGTGGAGTGGTTTTGAGAGGGAAGGTAGCTGAGAAAGGGATAGTTGGATGAAGGTGAGGAAGGTGATAGGTCAAAGCGGGAAGTGATGGTCCAATCTCGAGGCGGTGCCCAGTTGGAGGCTTGGGACTGGAATAAGTGAGAAAATCCCAGAGGCCCTCTGTCTTCCATGATCACAACTTCCCTTCCCACGTGTCTGACGATGCCCTCCAGCACATATCTTTCACTTGCCACTGCACCGCCCTTGAAACCCAACCATCACAACACAGAAAGGACAGAACCTCCTGGTCCTCATTTTCCACACCAAAATCTCTGCATATGTCGCTTCATCCTCCGCGACTTCTGCCAATTCCAAACAGACCCCACCGCGAAAGATATATTTCCTTCCCCATTCGTATCAGCGTTCCGGAAAGACAATTCTCCCCGCAACTCCCTCGTCAGGTCAACACCCCACTCCTGGCATCTTTACCTGTCACTGAAGGAAATGAAAGCTGTGCCCACAGTACTTCCCAGACCTCCGGCCAAGGCCCCAAGGGATTTTGCCACATCCATCAGAAATTTATCATACCTCCATCAATGTCATCTACTGCATCTGTTGCACCCGGTGTTGGATCCTCTCCATCGTAGAGACAGGATGCCTTCTGCATATCATTTGTGAGAACATCTCTGGGACAGTCGCACCCACCAACTCCAACGCCTCATGTCTGAACACTTCAATTCTCCTTCCCACTCCGTCAAGGACATGCAGGTCCTGGGCCTCCTTCATTGCCAAACCGTTACCACCCGACTATTGGAGGAAGAATGCCTCATATTCCGGCTTGGGTCCCTGCAACCACACGAACAACTGTAGGTTTCAACAGCTTCCTCGTTTCGCCTTCCCCCACAATTCAGCACCGGAATCTGCACCTGTCCATCACTCCGCCCTCATACTGATCACCTGCTTCATCTGTATTTACCTGTTGCTTTCTCAGCTACCTTCCCCCCACAAACCCCAACTCCCTTCCATTTGTCTCTCAGCCACCGCCGACACACCACATTCCTGATGAAGAGCTTATTCGCGAAATGTCGATTCTCCTGCTCCTCAAATGCTGTCTCACCTGCTATACTTTTCCAGCTACACACTCTCCACTTCCGTCAGATCATGGGGGAATTGAAAAGTATATGATTGCCCAAAAAGAAAGATGCTAAGTTGTTTGCAAAAATCACAGGTCATTTGTTTCAACGTTAGTGGTGATGAAGCTTTTGGAAGTGAAATTGATAAAATGTCTGTAATTTAAGAAAGATGGGGAAATATTAAGATCGTGTATGTTACTTTTCAGTAACTTGCTAAAGATTTTTTGTCATGTAATTTTTGTTTTTAGATTTGCAGCGTACTCATGTTGAAGTGCTGAAAACGAATTTCAGATCAGTATTGACAGACTTGTCTTCAAGAATGGATCCAATGTATTGACGTGCTCAACAGCAACACGGATAGAAATTCGCCCCAATGACACAAACTACAAAATCGTTAAATATTATTTTCCGAACAGGGCAATGTTTTAGTTATTTTCCCAATATTTAGTGATCAGGATACAGGTTTTCTCGAAAGCATAGCATGATTACCGTCTTTGATGTGCAGGGTTGAATCTAAGTCAGTGCCAGGGTATGAGTCTCAGTCAGTGACAAGGATTGAATCTTAGTCAATGACGGGGATTGAAGCTCAAACATTGACAGTGATTGAATGTTAATAAGCGTAGGGATTCGACTTGAATGAGTGATAGTGATTGATCGCCTTTCAGTCAGTGGAACATGAATCTCAGTCAGTGACAGAGGTTGAGCTACAGTCATTGACAGGAATTCGGTGACGATTAGAGAATAGAATTTATTGTGAACTGTGAGCGACATAGTGTCAAATGGCAAAAGGGCCCGAAGAAATTGGTCGAATGAAAAGATGAGGGCCAATGACATTTAAATCAGAAATGTATGAATTGATATCTGTGCTGAGAAACGTAATTCAGAATAATAGTCTTGGAAAGAAAAAAGAAAGAGGATCCAATTTCAGAGGAGACAGAGGAGCGGAGAGCGCTGAATGCATAAGTAAAAATTGTTGAACCGAGAAGGAATCTTTCAGGGAACACCTATACTTGGCCCACGGGGAAATTTGGCTGGATATCAGGCAGTGATAGTCACAAATATATCATAAAAGTGAAAGTTCTTACTCATACACTCGTTATGGACCAGACCAGACCCCTTCCAAACATTTGTAGAAATTTACCCAAACCTTAATTTTGCGAGTTACTTTAAGCAGATGCAGTGCGGATATTCCAAGTGGGTATGCAACTGATCAAACCACTCAGTTTAAGAAAAGCAGGATTTATTCACAAGATTATGGACTGAAACGCGATCAAAAGAGAACAGAATACCGAATAACGTAACCAATCCAAAAACGCAACCAGATCAACCCAAAATAATGATGCTGTTCCAAAAACTTGCATCAATCCCCACATTCACTATTTGGCACAAAAAGAAAAAGAAAAAAAATCACAGGGTCGCAAATGAGACAGATACAGCTCGCAACATGGAACACCGTCTTCCATGTAGCTGTTTCTTGATCCAGCAGCCTTAACCTAACTGACTTACTCAGTGAACTAACAGACTGCCAAAACCAGATCAAACCAGAGAAGCTCTTCACTCAGAGAAATGGTCACACCCCTGTCATTGCAACAGTGTTGTTTTTCTTTTTACCGTCAAAGCCGTTTGGCTGAGGCAGTAATTGTTAACTATAATGAAATTGATCCTACAACGCATCGAAGCCACATTTTTCAGAATCTATACTTTCGCTACCTCAGAGAAAAAACTACGAACAGCATAAATTCGTGAATGGAGGAGAATTATTACAGATGACAGACCCAAACTGGAAGTAAAAGGGCAATATCCAGGATGGAGTTGTTTGCTGAAAGGGGCGTGTCAGTTATTGTGTTTGAACAGGATGAATGTGATTTATTTAATGTTTTATTGTATTGGGACAAGTTCAGCTTGTGAAGTTTTGCGGGATTTTATATTGGAGATGGTGTACATGTGAGCTGGTATGTAGGTAATTTCATTATAGACAGAATGCATGATATAATATCGGGGTTGTTTCATACAGGAGACGATGTATGTAAGATCGGGTGTGGGTTATTGAATAATGGACAGGGTAGGTGTGAGATGGAGTGCAGGTTCCTGTGGAAGAAAAGCGTGTGCATGAGTCGTGCTATATGTTCCTTTGTATCGGACAGGGATTGTGCAAGATGGGGAGGAGGCTCATGCCCGAAAGTCAATTCTCCTGCTCCTCGTATTCTGTCTGACCTGCTGCGCTTTTCCAGTAACACATTATCAGCTCTGATCTACAGCATCTGCAGTCCTCACTTTCTCCTTGCAGGTCTATAAAGCCCTGGTGAGACCATGCTTGGAATATTGTGTTTAATTCTGCTTGCATCATTATAGGAAGAATGTGAAAGCTTCAGAGAGGGTGCAGAGGAAATTTTCCAGTATGCGAACTGGACTGGAAGGTCTGTTTTCTGAAAAACGTTTATGGTATCTAAGGCTTTCCTTATTGGAGTGTAGATGGATGAGAAGTGACTAGATAGAGATGTATAGCATGATAAGAGACATGCATAGAGTGTATAGCCAGACACGGCAGAAAAGGCTATCACGAGCGGGCATACTTGAATGTAATTGGAGGAAGAATGGGGAAGACACCAGAGATAGGTTGTTTACACAGGGAGTGTTGGGTGGGTGGAATGCAATGCCAGTGGTGGTAGTCGTGACAGATAAATTCAGGATATTTCAAATAATCTTGTATAGGCACATGGATGATATTAAAATGAAGGATATGTAGAATAGTTTGATCTTGGAGTTGTATAAAATGACAGCACAACATTAAGGACCTAGGGACATATACTTTGCTGTACTGCTCTATGTTCTGTGTATCCAGAACCCCACCGTTCGCATTCCAACGACAACAGGTTACAGCGTGGGCCACTGATGCACAGCGCGATTCCACAGGGTATTCCCTTCCTGCTCCATGATGTGGTAAAACTTCACTTTACCTCCGACATGAGCATGCAGCGTTAATTGGGACTTCTGTTTAAAGAATATCACCTCCACTTTTCAAGGATATAATTTTGCAGATATCACTTCCTAGAAGGAAGTGATTGGAATTGGGCCGTTTTAGGATATTTCAGATTGCAGATCTTTCCCGCAGACCAACCCCCAGCTCCTGTTTCCATTTCCCAGCCCAGCTGCAAAGATATAGAACATAGAACATAGAACATAGAAGAATACAGCGCAGTACAGGCCCTTGGGCCCTCGATGTTGCGCCGATCCAAGCCCACCTAAACTACACTAACCCACTATCCTCCATATACCTATCCAATGCCCTCTTAAATGCCCATAAAGAGGGAGAGTCCACCACTGTTACTGGCAGGGCATTCCATGAACTAACGACTCGCTGAGTGAAGAACCTACCCCTAACATCAGTCCTATATCTACCCCCCCTTAATTTAAAGCTATGCCCCCTTGTAATACCCGACTCAATACGCGGGAATAGGTTCATACTGTCGACCCTATCTAACCCCCTAATCATCTTGTACACCTCAATCAAGTCACCCCTAAACCTTCTTTTCTCTAGTGAAAACAGCCCCAAGTGCCTCAGTCTTTCCTCATACGATTTTCCTTCCATACCAGGCAACATCCTGGTAAACCTCCTCTGCACCCGTTCCAATGCCTCCACATCCTTCCTATAGTATGGCGACCAAAACTGCACACAATATTCCAGATGCGGCCGTACCAGAGTCTTATACAACTGCATCATGACCTCAGGACTCCGGAACTCAATTCCTCTACCAATAAAAGCCAGTACGCCATATGCCTTCCTCACCGCACTATTTACCTGGGTGGCAACTTTCAGAGATCTGTGTACATGGACACCAAGATCCCTCTGCTCATCCACACTACCAAGTATCCGACCATTAGCCCAGTACCCCATCTTTTTGTTATTCTTCCCAAAGTGAATCACCTCGCACTTAGCTACATTGAATTCCATCTGCCACCTTTCTGCCCAGCTCTGCAGCTTCTCTATATCCTGCTGTAACCTGCCACATGCTTCCTCACTGTCAACAACTCCTCCGACTTTCGTATCATCCGCAAACTTGCTCACCCAACCTTCTAACCCCTCTTCCAGGTCATTTATAAAAATGACAAACAGCAATGGTCCCAAAACAGATCCTTGCGGAACACCGCTAGTGACGGCACTCCATGAAGAAACTTTGCCATCAACTACTACCCTCTGTCTTCTTCCATCCAGCCAATTCCTAATCCAAACCTCCAACTCACCCTCAAAGCCATATCTCCGTATTTTCTGCAGTAGCCTACCATGGGGAACCTTATCAAACGCCTTACTAAAATCCATATATACCACATCTACCGCTTTCCCCTCATCAACCTCCTTCGTCACCTTTTCAAAGAATTCAATAAGGTTTGTGAGGCACGACTTGCCCTTCACAAAACCATGCTGACTATCCTTGATCACATTATTCCTATCCAGATGTGCATAAATCCTATCCCTTACAATTCTCTGTAAGACTTTGCCCACAACAGAAGTGAGACTCACCGGCCTGTAGTTACTAGGGCTATCCCTACTCCCCTTTTTGAACAAGGGAACCACATTTGCTATCCTCCAGTCTTCTGGGACTACTCCTGTAGACAAAGAGGACATAAAAATCAAGGCCAATGGCTCTGCAATCTCCTCCCTTGCTTCCCAGAGAATCCTAGGATAAATGCCATCAGGCCCAGGGGACTTATCTATTTTCACCTTTTCCAGGATTTCCAACACCTCTTCTCTACATACCTCAAAGCCATCCATTCTACTTATTTGTGACTCAGTATTCTCATCGACAACAATGCCCTGTTCCTGAGTAAATACTGAAGAAAAGTATTCATTCAGTGTCTCCCCAATCTCTTCCGCCTCCACACGCAACTTCCCCCTACTATCCTTGACTGGACCTATTCCTACCCTAGTCATTCTTTTATTCCTAACATACCTATAGAAAGCATTAGGGTTTTCCCTAATCCTATCGACTAAGGACCTTTCATGTCCCCTCCTTGCTGCTTTTAGCTCTCTCTTCAGGTCCTTCCTGGCTACCCTATAACTCTCAATCGCCCCAATTGAACCTTCACGTCTCATCTTGAGATAGGCCGCCCTCTTCCATTTAACAAGGGATTCCAATTCCTTATTAAACCACGGCTCCCTCGCACGACCCTTTCCTTCCTGCCTGACAGGTACATAATTATCAAGGACACTCAATAGTTGCCCCTTGAACAAGTTCCACATATCATTTACACTCTTGCCTTGGAGTCTACTTTTCCAAGCCACACATCCTAAGTCATGCCTCACCGCATCATAATTTCCCTTACCCCAGCTATAATTCTTGCCCTGTAGTACACACTTATCCCTCTCCATCACGAGTGTAAAAATCACCGAATTATGGTCACTATCCCCAAAGTGCTCACCTACCTCTAATTCTAACACCTGGCCTGGTTCGTTACCCAGAACCAAATCCAGTATGGCCTCACCTCTTGTTGGCCTGTCTACATATTGTGTCAGGAAACTCTCCTGCACACATTGAACAAACACTGACCCATCTCACGAACTTGAGCTATAGCTTTCCCAATCAATATCAGGAAAGTTAAAGTCCCCCATAACAACCACCCTATTACTGTCACTCATCTCCTGAATCACCTTCCCAATCCTTTCTTCAATGATTCTAGGACTATTAGGAGGCCTGTAAAAGACTCCTAACAGGGTGACCTCACCTTTCCTATTCCTAACCTCAGCCCAAACTACCTCAGATGGCAAGTCCTCATCCATTGTCCTTTCCACCACTGTAATACTATCTTTGACAAGCAATGCCACACCTCCCCCTCTTTTACCCCCACCTCTGACCCTACTAAAACATTTAAATCCCGGAACCTGCAACAGCCAATCCTGTCCCTGTTCTAGCCATGTCTCCGTAATAGCCACAACATCGAAGTCCCAGGTACCAACCAACGCTGCAAGTTCACCTACCTTATTTCGTATACTTCTTGCATTGAAGTATACACACTTCAAGCCACTTCCCTGTTTACAGGCACCCTCCTTGGAAATTGATGCCATGTTCCTCACCTCCCTACACTCCAGGCCCTGCACCCTGAAGCTACAATCTGGGTTCCCATGCCCCTGCCGAGTTAGTTCAAACCCCCCCCAAGAGCACTAGCAAACCTCCCCCCAAGGATACTGGTTCCCCTCAGGTTCAGGTGTAGACCATCCTGTTTATAGAGGTCCCACCGTCCCCAGAAAGAACCCCAGTTATCCAAAAACTGGAACCCCTCCCTCCTGCACCATCCCTGAAGCCACGCATTTAATTGTTCTCTCTCCCTATTCCTCGAATCTCTATCACGTGGCACGGGTAACAAACCAGAGACAACAACTCTATTTGTTCTAACTCCGAGCTTCCAACCTAGCTCCCTGAAAGCCTGTCTAACATCCTCAGCACTCCTCCTACCTATGTCGTTGGTGCCAATGTGGACCACGACTTCGGGTTGCTCCCCCTCCCCCTCCAGGACCCGGAAAACACGATCAGAGACATCACGTACCCTTGCACCTGGGAGGCAACATACCAAACGTGAGTCTCTCTCGTTCCCACAAAACCGCCTACCTGTGCCACGAACTATCGAGTCCCCAATTACTACTGCTCTGCTCTTCTTCACCCTTCCCTTCTGAGTAACGGGGACAGGCTCCGTGCCAGAGACCTGAGCCCCGTTACTTACCCCTGGTAAGTCATCCCCCCCACAAGTATCCAAAACGGTATACTTGTTCTTGAGGGGAATGGCCGCAGGAGGTCCCTGCACTGGCTGCTTCCTCCCAGTCCCCCTCACTGTAACCCATCTATCTGCCATCTTTGGAGTTACTACTTCCCTATAACTCTGATCTATGACCCCCTCTGCCTCCCGAATGATCCGAAGTTCATCCAACTCCAGCTCCAGTTCCCTAACACCGTCTTGGAGGAGCTGGAGATGGGTGCACTTCCTGCAAGTGTAATCGGCAGGGACGTCGATGGCATCCCTCACCTCATACATGTTGCAGGAGGAACATTGCACTGCCTTCACTGCCATCCCTCTAAAGCTAACTGTTTAAAAAAAAACTGTGTCTAAATAATACAAGCAAAATTCAGCACTTACCTGCTTGCCACAACAGATGTTATTATTAGGTTAGAGGAGGAGGGCGGGTGGGAGGCACTACCCGTGTATTTCATCCTTTATCTCTCTCTCATTCCAAAACACACTGACTCTTTTTGTCTGCATCATTTGTGCTTTTTAACCCCTTTGCCCAACAAACAATAACCTTCTGCTATCAAACACTTCCATCTCTCCGCACCCCCCCCCGCCCCGCCACTTCAAACAACCACGACTCACATTGCTGTGTGTAGGATTGATTTACTGTCTCAAAAACCAATAATTGAAAGTTGGAGAGGGTGAGAGAAAGGGGATAGAGAAAGAGATGGATAGATAGAGAGAGATATATATCCCTTGCAGACATTCACGGAATTGAAACGAGCAACCTGTGTCTAACTTATCCAAACATCATATTCAATCACCCTGGCCGATGAACATCACACAAATCATCTGACATTAGATCAAATCTTTGCAGAGATCTTCTTATGGAAGGTTTTAATGTCGTCCTCGGGGAGTCCTGTGTGTAAGACACTCACTGGATATTGATGTATTTGTGGCAAATGCCAAGATCCCAGTTGACAGGGATTAAACCTATTTACAAAAAATGACTGGGCTCCAATCAAACAGGCGTCAGTTAAGGTAAAGCCTCAAAACCCAGGATCCCTCGGAGAAAATTAAACCTTGGGATAAATAAACACACAACTCACATGAGACCCATCTGGTGCAGCCCGTTGACAAGGCCTCAGGCCTAAGGACATTTCTCCCCGTCTGAACATTGTTCTTGTCCAAGGCCTTCCTCGTTCCTATCATTTTGGATTTTCACGTTGCAGCTACCCCAACAAAAGTTGCTCTGGATAAAAGAGAGAACCGATTAGTTGAACCGGGAACGAGAGCATGTTGAAGGAATATTGCGCATCAAGATACCGGATTTAAATTCACCCCCCCCCCCCCCCCCGCAGCAGCAATGTATTCTAAGTTGGCGGTCGTCGAAATTAAATCGACTCGACTCAAAATTTAGCAAGAGCAAAGAAAATGTTTAATTTTAACCTCTGCAGGGGCCCGAAATATTGGCAAGACGCCTAATGTAAGGGGCTCCTGATATTTCCCATATGTTCCCTTTATACGATAATTCACTTCTCCTTATCAACACCTCAAGGCCAGGAGCCTGGAACATTCCATATATGGAGTTGTTTTCCTCATTCCTTGATGGTTGATATAGTGGTTTACTGGTCTTGTATAGAGTCTTACATTTTTTCTGTCTGTCTGGAAGTCTTTGCAAAGTCAGGCCCTTACTTCTTTGTTTTGCTATGCTTTTATAGATCTCACAATAAGTGTTAATTTTCCATGACGTTACTCCCCCCTTTTGTCATTTTATGACAATAATTAAATAAACGAAAATAGAGAGCCAGATAGCTTTACAACAAACTGCTTAGCAAGCACAGGCCTTTCCTCAGACACCATCTACATGTTACACAGTATTCTGGTGGTATTGTCACTTCCTCTGGTGTGCCCTGTACAAGCCTGTTTTCAGACGTCACACACTTCAACATTACAGTAAGGTCGGATCCATGCAAACGGAACTTCCTGCTGTGGGGCCTCTGATCTTTTTGCAATTTGGTATCCTGCTGCACACATCAGCAAATGCTGGAGGCAGGTACACAAGCAGCGTCCGATATAAAGCACTGTGAGTATGACCAGTCCTACAACTAGTATAGTGTGTAGGATCCAATACCCCCATCCTCTCCAAAGGGATGTAAGCCATTGGAACCAGAAGTCATCTGCTGGGAGAGGCGGCCTTATTGCCGACTCCATATGATTTATTACACTTGTGATTTTCTGGGACTCATCAGGAATATTAAACCAGCATGAGGTAACTAACGTTTTGCAAATGGCCTCTCTGTCGGCCGTAAGTATATCTGGTACTTATCGATTTCGTGTCACTGCTTCCCATACTGCCGTTTACTCAGTACTAATGAGTGTTAGATTTTCCTTAGTCTGGTTTGTTAACAGTTTTTTTTACCATATGCAAGGCCATGAATCTTGTTTATTGCCAAAATTGCCCCTGCTCCCAAGAGAATACACCACCCAATGTTCATTCCTGGTGTAGTCTAGGTGCATGCGAGTGTGTACCCATTCAATGCTTTGAGATGTCCCTTCGGCTTCGCCAGTTACTGGCCTTTGGGACGAACATTGTGGTGCCAGTGAACAGTCCTCCGGGGTAGCAGTACCCCTTCCTTCCCTGGGGAAGTGGTGATACCCTCACTTTCCACAGGCCCATATTATACCCACCATCATGGGTTGATTATTGATAAAGGAACAAGTAGTGTTAATGATTGCACCATTTGCGTTGGCAGTGGTCTGCAGCGTGTCAGCATTGGGACTGCAGTTATCCGTGAGTCCAGGTGGTGGCACGATAGTTGACCTAATTGCTCCCCCTATCAGTGTCAGGGTAGTCACCGCCCATGGAAGCAGTCAGCTAGCATTTCGTGCCAGGCTCTCTGTAATTGGTTCGGCAGTCCACCGATGGGCTGTGTGCAAACATATCCAACAAGGGTAGCCAACCTCTAATCTCCGGTGCTGTATTCGGGCCAAAACACAAGCACTACTCCATTCATATCTAGCGATGGCCCTTCGCACCTCCCAACTTCCTGCTGTTGCATTGATGCCATTTATGTCATGAAGGCCAATTCCACTACCGAGTTAGATGAGCTCCTGAGCCCCGGCGAATGCCCTCCAGATTCTGGCGTGACGTTAATGCTCTCTGGCCTGCTTGGGGTTAGGTCCATGATATGGTTTCTTGGTTGCTGTGCCCTGGTGATACGATTTCCTGTAGGGCCTTCTGCACCACAGGTCCTACAGGAAATCGTATTGTTCTGCACCACAGGTCCTACAGGAAATCCATCTGTAAATGTTCAAAGGGTCTTTCGGGTTGAGCGTGTGCTGCCTGACCCCTCTGTACTCCCCTCCCTACATTATTAGTGGCACAGATAACACATCGTTGACAATATTTCTTGGAATATTGAGTAAATCCCTTATTGTACTAGTTTCCAAAATACTGTGATACATCCCACCTTTTGACACATGGTTCTTATCGCGTGTCAGTTTGGCATAGAATGGGAATAACGATCGCAATTGACTAGGTTAACCATTGGGGCCACACCACACCACTTCCCCCATGCTGCACCCTGCCCTTGTCCAGTCACGCTTTTCCGGCGTGGCCTGCGACTCAACTCTCTTACGTCTGTTGTCTGGTTACAAATTTTTGTCATACACATGTCAAACTGATCACTTGATGGATGCTGGGCTGCCATCCTTGCCGCTACGTCCGCCTTTGCATTGCCTTGGGAAACGGAATCGTTATTTTTCATAGGGGCTTCATATTTACACACAGCAATTGATTTAGGCAATGCGACCGCATCCAGGAGGTCAGAAATCGGGCCACGGTGTGTGACGGGCATTCCGATGGAGGCCAAGACCCCGCTGTGTTTTCACAGGGTTACAAAATCATGTACAACCCCGAATGCGTATCTACTGTCGGTGTAAATATTCTCTGTCCTTCCCTTAACCAAGTTACATTACTCAGTCAAGGGAATCAGCTCCACTTCGTCATTTCGGGGCACCTCAACGGTTGCATAATGTGGGGCAAACATTCTACAGTAGCACATAGATGAGAAGGGTGTGATCCCGCTTTGACTACCTCCTGGATAGTTACAACAACATACCTAAAACAATTCCGACTAGTCTCCTTGCTGCTGAATGCTGATCCATCCACAAAAACACTCCATATCTGGATTCCGAAGTGGCGAATCCTGAAAGTCTGGTCTCGAGCTTCAAATGTCATTAGTTAGACATCACAGTCATGTGCTTCTTCATGTCATTCTGTGGGGAGAAGGCTAGAAAGGTTAAGGACGTTACATTGCTTTCTGGTAATGTTAGGCATCTCCAGTAACATAGTATTATATCTGAGCCAACATGCTGCTGACATGTGTGCTGTCTTCTGCTCGGAAAGTAGGAAGGATACCGCGTGTGGGATAAGTAGGCTAATTCACTCTGGACGCGACAACAGCATTTTCACCTGTGGAATGGCTTGCAGGTATCTAGGCAATCCTGCCGCTATGGGATCGAGATTAGCTGAAAAATAATCTACCGGTCCCAATATTCCCCCATGATCCTGCAACAGCACCGATGTCATGCATCCACGCTTCCCATCTACCGTTTGTACAAAAGGCTCGTTTGGATTCGGCATCCACAGTACAGGTGTAACTTGGAGTGCCCCTTTTAAGTCAACAAAGGCACCGTCGGCCTCTGGTGTCCATTGCAACGGACTCTGGTTCTGTCATGTGCTTTGTCATGTGCTTTGTCATTACTTGGCACCTGAACGGTTGCGTAATGTGGGGTAAACATTCAACAGTAGGAGCACATGCCGAAAAAGGATGGCAATTGTTTTTTCGTGTGAGGCTTTTCAAGTTGCGGCATTGCTTGAACTCTGTATTGACCAATGGCCCTTGTTTCGATAACAAAAACTTAAGAACTTCATCTGTTATTGCACAAGCTGTATTTTTGCGACACTAACTTTAGAACATTGAACAGTACAGCACAGAACAGGCCCTTCAGCCCACGATGTTGTGCAGACCACCGATCCTCATGTAAGGTAAACCTAATATACGAACCCTCAAATTTCTGTGACCATATGCATGTCCATCAGTCTCTTAAATATCCCCAATAACATTGCTTCCCCAACGGCTGCTGGCGACGAATTCCATGCTCTCACAACTCTATGCGTAAAGAATCCGCCTCTGACATCCCCACTATACTTTCCGCCAAACAGCTTAAAGCTATGGCCCATTGTATTAACAATTTCTGCCCACGGAAATAGTCTCTGACGATCAATTTGATCTATGCCTCTCATTATCTTGTACACTTCAATTAGGTTCCCTCTCTTCCTTCTTTTTTACAATGGAAAATGTCCGAGCTCAGTCATCCTCTCTTCCTAAGATAAGTCCTCCATTCCAAGCAGCATCCTGGTAAACCTCCTCTGAACCCTCTCCAAAGCATCCGCGTCTTTCCTATAAGAGGGCGACCAGAACAGGACACAGTATTCCAAGTGTCATCTAACCAAAGTTTTATAGAGCTGCAACAAGATCTCACGGATCTTAAATTCAATCCCACTGTTAATGAAAGCCAAAACACCATCTGCTTTCTTAACAACCCTGTCCACTTGGGTGGCAATTTTAAGGGATCTATGTACCTTCACAGCAAGATCCCGCTGTTCCTCCACACTGACAAGAATCCTGTCTTTAATCCTGTACTCAACTTTCAAGTTCGACATTCCAAAATACCTCACCTCGCATTTATCCAGCTTGAAATCCATCTGCCACCTCTCAGTCCATATCTGCATCCTGTCAATATCACGATGCATCCTACAACAGTTCTCTATACTGTCAATGACACCGCCAACCTTTGTATCCTCTGCAAAATTGCTAACCTATCCTTCAATCTCCCGATCCAAGTCGTTAATAAAAAATGCAAGGGATAGAGCCCTATGGAACACTACTCACCACTGACTTCCAGGCAGAATACTTTTGTTCCACTTCCACTCGCTGTCTTCTGTCGATCAGCCAATACTGTATCCAGACAGCTAAATTTCCCTTGATCCCATTCCTCCTGACGTTCTGAATGACCCTATCACGGGGAACCTTATCAAATGCCCAGTTGAAGTCCATGTTCACCATATCCACCGCTCGACCCTCATCAACTTGTTTAGTAACATTCTCAAAGAACTCACTAAGATTTGCGAGGCATGACCTGCCCCTCACAAAGCCGTGATGACTGCATTTACTCAAGCCATGCTCTTCCAGATGGTCATAAATCCTACCTCTCAGAATCCTTTCTAACACCTTGCAGACGACAGACGTGAGACTGACTGGGCTGCAATTGCCAGGGATTTCCCTATTTCCTTTCTTGTAGAGAGGAATTACATTTGTCTCCCTCCAGTCCTCAGGTACGACTCCGGTGGAAAGCGAGAATGCAAAGATCTTGTCAAGCGACGAAGTAATCACATTTTTTGCTTCCCAAAGCAGACGAGGACAAATCTGGTCTGGCCTTGGCGACTTGTCAATCTTAATATTTATCAAAATGTTCAGCACATCAGCTCCTTCAATGTCTATCCATTCCAGCATGCTTACCTGCTCCCCAACTGTTTCATTCACGACAAGGACCTTTTCTTTAGTAAAGACATGCAAAAATCTCATTTAGGGCTTCCCGTACCTCCGCAGACTCTATACACAAGTTTCCTATGCTATCCCTGATCAGCCCTACACTTTCTTTGATCATTCTCTTAATCCTCACATACGTGCAAAATGTCTTTGGATTCTCCCTAATCCTTCCTGCCAAGCCTCTTGGATGCCTCCTTCTGGCTCTTCTCAGACCATTTTTTAGCTACTTCCTCGCCTGCCTGTAATCCTCGAGAGCTGAGCAAGACCCTTGTTTCCTCCACCTTACGTAAGCTGCCTTCTTTCTTTTGACGAGGCACTCCTCCGCCCTCGTCATCCAAGGTTCCTTTACGTTACCCCTTCTTGCCTGTCTCAGAGGCACACATTTATGTATCACTCGCAACAACTGTTCATTAAACATCTTTCCATGTATATAGTGCACTTTCTGTGGAATAATTGCTCCCAGCCCATGCTTTGCAACACATGTCTGATAGCATCATAGTTTCCTTTTCCCCAATTAAATATCCTCTCATTGTGCCTGCGTCTCCCCTTCTCCATAGATATGTAGAATGTGAGGCAGTTGTGGTCACTATCACCAAATAGCTCTCCCACCGCAAGAACTGATACCTGCCACGGCTCATTGCCGAGGACCAAATCCAAAAAGAACTCTCCCCTCGTCGGCCTGTCAGCGTTCTGAGTTAGGAAAGCTTCCTAAACACATCTTACAAAAACAGCTCCTTCCAAATCATCTGCTCGAAGGAGGTTCCAATCAATATTGGTAAAGTTAAAGTCACCCATTACAACAATCCTACTGCATTCACACTTTTCCAAAATCTGCCGACCTATGCTTCATTCAATCTCCTTGCTGCTATTGGGGGGCCTGTAGTAAACCCTTAATAAGGTGTCTGCTCCCTTGCTGTTCCTATTTTCCACCCATACTGACTCAGTAGGCAGACCGCCCACGACAATCGTAACTTCTGTAGCTGTGATACCCTCTCTGATTAGTAGTGTTACACCATTTCCTCTTCCCCCTCCCTATTATTTTTAAATGTTCTAAAATTGGAACATCCAGCAACTATTCCTGCCCCTACGAAACCCACATCTTTGTTGTGGCCTCAACATCATAGCACCAGGTTCTGATCGTAGCTCTAAGCTCATCACTTTTATTCCTGATATTCCTTGCATTAAAGCAAACATACTTCAACCGATCCCTTGGTTCTTTCCCAGGAAATTTCTTCCCATTGGCTTTTTTACCTCTTGCTCTTGCCTCATCTCCATCAACTCTCACCACCGGTATATAGCTCAGTCTCCCACACCGCTGCCATACTAGTTTAAACCCTCCTGAGCCACTCAAGCAAACCTTCCACCCAGGACATTAGTCCCCTTCCAATTCAGGTGCAAACCGTCCTTCAAGTAGAGGTCCCACCTTTCCCAGTAGGCATCCCAATTATCTACCCTCCTGTAACCCTTAACCTACACCAGCTGCGCAGCCACGTGTCAAGCTGCGCCCGCTCCCTGTTCCTCGCTCCGCTATCTCGTGGCACCAGTAGTGAATCGAGAACATTACTCTGTTCCTCCTGCTCTGCAGCTTCCACCCTAACTCCCTGAAATCCCTTTTTATATCCTCCATCCTTTTCCTGGCTACATCATTGGTGCAAGTATGTAACATATGTAACAAGGGCTTTATGCCCTTCCCTCGCTACATTGCAGAGCAACGCAAGGATATCTCTCTCACATTGTTCCTCTGCTAGTGCTCTTATTAAGCAGTCGTCTGCAAATTGCTGAAACGTTGAGCCAGGGAAAGGAACAAGAATCTCCAGACTCCTGCATAGAGCCTTATTATGTATGGTGGTGTACTCCCAGTAACCTTGACAAAGTCGTGTGAAGGTATACCATCTCCATTTGAATGAAAAAGCGAAGCAGAATTGACCACCTGGGTGCACTGGTACACTATAGAAGGCAATTGTTAAAGGCACAACAGAGAACCATTTACTGTACGTGGAATTTGACACAATATGGGATTGGGGTTGGGAACATTTGGGGCGTGCGGCACAACAGCGTTATTGACTGACTGCAGGTCTTGAACAAACGTCCATTCCTCAAGTTCACCTGGAAAGTTTCCCTCTTTGACCAGAAAAATGGGCGTCCTCACCAGCGAGTTTTCATCGGGGATTATCACTCCAGCCTTTCGGAGGGTTTCAAAGACTGGAGTAATTCCTTCTATAGCCTCGGGCTTTAACGGGTATCGTGCACTACAAGGACGAGACTCAGACTTCGAGGTTATTCTTATGGGTTCACAGCCTCATATGAGCCCTATATCATCTTTGCCTTTTGCCCACAACTCAGTCGGGACAGTTTAAAATTTTGGGTCTGCGAGTTCTATCTTCGGAAAACGCTTGGATTCCCTCCTAAGCACTTCAGGGCTGGCGGGGTTTACCTGGAGGCCCAATCTTTCTTTTTCTGTGCATTCAGTACTCATTGTCCCAAATCATGCCACCTGTCGTTCGACGCCTTCGGGAGTGACAAGTGAGGAAAAGAGCCTTCCACATCAAAAAGATAGCATTTACTTGCCGACACAGATACTATGAATAAGTTCACGTTGCTTGCACATCTGTGATAATTCTAATAAAATTCGCACAATAACAACTGATCTGGTTTAACCAATCTCCTGAACCAATCCTTCTCAAATGATTCATTCGGCTCATCGCGGTATTTATGTGCTGTACTGTGCAGCATACCCCAGCACAAAAATCTTTGTTAATAGGATTAACATGGTTACTTTCTTCCAGGGCATGTGAATCACTCACTGAACTTATCGTTTTCTTTCATAATCGCCACTCATAGACATACATCAGTTGTCGTGAGTCATAGTTTACAGCCTGCACTGGTAAATCTTCTTTTCGTATTACCTGCAAGCCCATGGGAATATTGAGCAAATTCAACTCCAGTCTCACCATGAAATCCCGAGGCATCAGATTTAAAGGATAGAATTCTGATAACAGAAATGAGAATTGGAATGTTCCCCCAATTCTGTTTTTGCACAATTTGAGTGCGATAACTTTCTCTCGTATCTGGACTCCTGATGCACCCATTGAGTTCAGGAGCCTTCCATTCATCTTTATTTGCGTCGACTCTCTGAACTGGCTTGATTTAAGGACTGAATATATTGCCCCTGTATCGACCAAAAAGGTAACTGGTGTATGTTCCACCTGCATTGACTTATATGCATCATCGTTATACTGAACATATAGTCCACGCTTCGCAATCTCAGCACTCAGTATGGAAGTGGGACGTGTTTCAGTGCCCGTAAAGTTAGTAGTAGAGGTTAGCATAAGCAAGTCTTCGTTGCCAAGCATAAAGGAAAGAGGCTTACCTGTATCTTATAAGCTGCCAACCTCCACCACAGCCATCCCCCGTTAATCATCCTGCTGTCCAGCCTGCAGGGCCGATTGAGGCTGCCTGTGCGAGCAGTGTCTCGCCGATTGGTCCATTGCCGCGCAAACAAAGCACCCGCCAGATCTACCTCTGTCAGCCCCTCTACCACGACCAATTCCTCTTCTTCTTCCGCGACATCCACCTCTGCCTCTCTCATTTTCTGCAGAACCTCCCTTCAAAGGTTGGGCGACCCTTTGCAACATAGTAAGCTGAGCTTTATGTGCTTGCTGTTCCACCTTTAGTTTCTTTGAGTCAGCAATTGTCAGCATGTATTGCATGTTGTTTTATCAAATTCAGCTTTCCTTCTCAGTGTAATACATGTGTCTTAAAACTTTTTTGCTATTTCGTCCTTCATTCCATTGATGAAGCTGTTTCTCAGGTGTGCCTCATACGGCGTGATCTCTGCCCCCGTTATGTCCTCGGGTGGTGTCAGTCCACTATGGGTGTTATGGACTTCAGTGAGGCATGTAAGGTACTCGGACACTATCTCACCTTCCCGTTGTTTACACATTGCAATTTTGTTCATGACCATTTGTACTGGGAATGCCTCCCTACAGGCGTTGCCAGTGCTGCAACCAAAGCATTAAAGGTGCTGTTCAGTTCCAAATGCGGGTTGGTTGCCTGGCATGGACGTTTGTGGCTGGCCAGTTATACTTGATTTTGGTGACATTGGCATCCAGTTTTCGTCCCCGGAGACGTCTCATCGCATGTGAGGTTGGACGGAACTCGGTACAGAACTTTGTCACTTCTTCGTGAACTTCCCTCCAATCTCGTGTGGCTCAGGCCACTGCCCATAGGCCTTTCCAAATCATTCATGGTCCACGGCTGGTGGACCAACAACGGGTACCCTTCTGGACCTGGAACTTCAGCCATTGGTGCTTGCAAAACCACCTGGTTGGGGAATCATACGCCAGTACGCTCGCCGTTTGTAATGATGTGAACACGGACAGGCCCTGGATGCCTTTCCGTGTTGAATTGGCCATCTTCCTTTTGGGCTTCTTGCTTCAATTTGTTGCGGGTATGAGATACTACCAGTGATTCAGCAGACCCTGAGGTGGTGGCCGCTGACTTGGAGGTGGATCTCGGAGGAGGGCTGTATGTCTCGCAGGGCAGTCACCAAGGTCAGGATCTGAAACAGACTTAAGACACTGTACAGATTCGTTAGATTATTTTCCACGCGCGTCTGCATGCGTGATGGTGTTTGTACGCTCATTTGATCTATCTTTTACTTGAGATTTCCTTTCCCTGATATCAGCCTCAGCCTTCTGCATGGTATGAGCACTCCAATTCACTGGTTCTATTTTGCCCTTCTGTTTCTCCTTCTCTCTCTCTCTTCTGACCGTGACCTCAGTATTTCCAACTGCCTTTTACTCAAACTTCCTCCCTCCGGAAAAACACATGCCTTGATCCACAATTCTAACTGATTTACAGACTCTAGATCATAATTATTTAACATGCATTTTATTTTTGTTTGCCGATTTCCAATTCCTCTGTGGTTCCTCTTTCTGTTTCCTCTTGCTGGAGCCCATTTTTAGAGTTATTGGAAAAGTGTTCAGCGCTCTCTCTCTATCTCTCTCTCGTGGTACCGTTATCTTTATTGCCAATATGGCTTGCTTTTACCTCCGGAGGTCCACTTAAACTGAGCGCATCCGCCTCAATGCCTTGGTTTTCGTCAACCAAGAGACCACACACCCAGTGGTGGCTCCAAGTCTAAAACTAACCTTAAACTTGCTGTCGCTTAAGCACTCTCGAGACGGTAATCCCTTCCCTTGATTTTTGCTTGAATATCACGCGAGAGTACACAGGACTCTCTTCCTGATTTACTTATTCTATAAAAAACAGTCTCTATATAGGGTTAGGTAAGCCACAACTCTTAACCCGACCCTCTTCGATTTGGACGCCGGCGCCATGGCGTTCCACAGCTTCCCAGCCATCTCACACAAAGGGGCCAATTTAGCCCTCGAGATAAAGTGAAAAATCCTTCAAGGCTTTGGCGCCTATGCCTCCAGGGAATCTTCAGAATCTTACCCAGTAGCGAGGTCCTGACAAGCCCCCACGTTTACAGTCGTGGAAATTTAATCGACGCGACTCAAATGCGAGCAAGACCAAAGATAACGTTGATTTTCAGAATCTGCCGAGTCGACCCAATACATTGGCAAATGCTGTATGTAAGGTGCACCTGAGGGTTTTCACATATTCCTTTCATACTATACTTCGCCTTTCCTTATCTTATCTCAAGTCCAGGACCCTGGAACATTCGAGTTCCTTTACACATATGGAGTTGTTTTATTCATTCCTTGACTGTTGATATGACAGTTTACTGTCCTTGTAATATACTGTCGGTACATTTTTACGTCTGCCTGTAAATGCTTGTATAGTCAGATCTTTACTTCTTTGTTTCAACGATGCTTTTACTGATTTCTTAATAAATGTTAACTTTCCATTACAATGGCATTTTCTTCATTCCGCCCTATCTATATTCTTCATTGTTTGTTCCATCTTCATCATGTCTCCTCTCAAACTCCCCGACTATAAGTTAAAAACAGAACAAACTCAGTCTGTCCAATGTCTTTTCATACCTCAACCTCTTCATCTCAGACAATATCCTGGAAAATTACCTCTCCAATGTTTCCATAGCTATCATATTGCTGCTACATGTGAATACTCGAGCGATAATCGAATGGACAAATAAAATTAGTGGCGCAGAAAACCAGCGAAACTGTTCTTTTCCAACAAAGTCTCTTATCCTCAATACTGCCCTGTTTCCTTGTCCTGATCCTGACACCACAACAATCGTTTGTCTATGCCAGTAAACGCTATAAATGACAATTAATATAACAATAACGATATCCAAATGGATCAAGAGCTTGAAGGTCTTGATACTGAGATTTGGACACGTTCGGCAAGCACCGGTAACCCCAGCAGTAGAGACTGAACGGCGTCAATGTGAAACTGAGAGTTAGTTTGTGCAGTGCCTCAGGGAATTGGCAGGACGGATGTAAAGTCGTTTAGTAATTGTGACAGAGAGAGAGGTCTCCGTGAATGTGTGGGTTAAATGCATGATATGTGATTCACAGAGATGGCAGACAGCAGCGGTTTGAAGGTTAAAAAATCGTCAGCTCGGAGAATAGTTTCATGTCAAAATGGTTGCCTCTTTCCCGCGTTTGTTTAGCAAATATTACATTAAGTAAAACAGGAAGGATGCCCATTGCCGCGACTCCATTCACATTGAAGTTGTTGAGGCCACAACGCAGAGTACTTACTACTATACGATTACAGCGCGAAATGGAGAAGTGGATTACAATAAAATGATAAGTACAGTGGCACCAGATATGTCAACAACAATTTAAGATGCGCAACAGGAACACTTGCCAAACAGTGGACTGAGATGTGGGAACTCAAAATGGGTTAAATCTGTAACTTCAATTCCAGAGGATATGAAGATTCAATCATTGAGTATGATGAAGACTGAGATCGATAGATTTCTACAAAACATCAAAATGCTTTTAGGATAGTGCAGGTTATTGTTGAAATATTTTTTTCAGGACAATGCAGTTTAACATAGGTTACTTCACCAGTTCCCCACTTAAGTCAGTATCCACTGCTGCAGACGATCACATGTAATTCCAGTTGCCAGGCCCAGAATCAGAGAAACTGAGTGGCGCAGCCACTAAGATCCAACAAAATGGAAACGAGCGTGCCACGACTCTGTGCGCCAATGATGCAATCGTTGTCCTCAGACGGTATCGAGGTGTATGAAATTCGTAGGCAGGGTGTTGTAACCTCAACTTTAGCAGCTTCGATTGACATTGAGCAGGTATCATTGGGATATCAGGTTCAGATCTCCAAACTCACCTGGAGCAGATTCGATTCACATGGAGCAGGGATCATTTGGACATCGGGCTGTGAGCTCCAACCTCAGCTGCAGCTGCTTCAGTTGACATACAGCAGGGAACATAGAACATAGAACAATACAGCACCGAACAAGCCCTTCGGCCCTCGATGTTGCGCTGACCTATGAACTATTGTCAGCTCGTAAACCTCAATACTATCCCAAAATCATCCATGTACTTATCTAAGTTTTGGTTAAATCTGCCTAATGTGGCTGAGTTGAATACCTCAGCAGGTAGGCCATTCCACGCTCTGAAAATTCTCTGCGTGAAGAACTTGCCTCTGACATCAGTTTTAACTCTAGCAGCCCTCAATTTATAGTTACGCCCTCTCGTACAAGCTGACGTCATCATCCTAGGAAAAAGTCTTTCTCTGTCTATCCTATCTAATCCTCTGATCATCTTGTATATCTCTATCAAATCTGGTATGCAGGGACAATCTTACGAAGAAAGGCTGAGTGACTTGAGGCTGTTTTCGTTAGAGAGAAGAAGGTTGAGAGCTGACTGAACAGAGACGTGTAAGATAATCAAAGGGTTAGATACGGTGGACAGAGAGAGCCTTTTTCCAAGTATAGTGACAGCGAGCACGGGGGGCATAGCTTTAAATTGAGGGGTGATAGATATAGGACAGTTGTCAGAGGTCGTTTCTTTATTCAGAGAGTAGTAAGGGTATGGAATGCTTTGGCTGCAACGGTAGTAGATTGGCCAACTTTAAGTACACTTAAGTCGTCATTGGACAAGCATGGATTACTGTAGGTTGGATGAGTTTCAGATTGGTATGACAGGTCGGCGCAACATCGAGAGCCGATGGACCTGTACTGCGCTGTAATATTCTATGTTCTACAAATCCCACCGTAGCCTTCTTCTTTCCAATGAGAAAAGATCCAAGTCCCTCAGCCATTCCTCATAAGACGTTCCCTCCAGAAGAGGCAACATACTGGTAAATCGTCTCTGCAACTTTTCCAATGCTTCCACATCCTTTCTGTAATGGGGCGACCAGAACTGTACACAATATTTCAAGTGTGGCCGCATCAGCGTTTTGTATAATTGCAGCATGATATTGCGGTTCTAGAACTCAATCCGTCTACCAATGAAACCTAACACACCGTATGCCTTCTTAACAGCACTATCCACCTGGGTGGCAACTTTTAGGGATCTATGCACATGGTCTCCAAGATCCCTCTGCATATCCACACCTCCAAGAATCTTTCCATTGAGCAAGTACTCTGCCATCCTGTTTTTCTTCCCAAAGTGCATCACCTCACATTTAGCTGGATTGAACTCCATTGCCACCTCTCAGCCCAATTCTGCAGTTTATCCAAATTCCCTTGCAACCTGTAACATTCTTCCAAACTGTCCACTACTCCACAGACTTTAGAGTCAACTGCAAATTTACTAATCGATCACCCTATGTCTGTGTCTCAGTCACTTATACAAATGACAAACAGCAGTGGTCCCAGCACTGATTCTTGTGGAACACCACTAGTAACTGGACTCCAGACTAAATATTTTACATCAACCACCACTCGCTGTCTTCTTCCAGAAAGCCAGTTTCTAATCCAAACTTCGGAATCACCCTCAAATCCATGCCTTTGCATTTTCCCGAACAGCCTACCATATGGAACATTATCAAAGGCTTTACTGAAATCCAAGTATACCACGTGACCTGCGCTACCGTCATCTACATGTTTGGTCACCTTCTCAAAAAACTCAATGAGTTTAGTGAGACACGACCTGCCCTTGACGAAACCATGTTGAGTATCTGAAATCATATTGTTGCATGCTAGATGATTATAAATCTTATCTCTTATAATCCTTTCCAAAACCTTTCCCATAACAGAAGGAAGGCTCTCTGGTCTATAATTACCTGGGTCATCTCTGTTACCCTTCTTGAACAAGGGCACAACATTTGCAATCCTCCAATCCTCAGTAACTAAACCCGTAGACAATGATGACTCAAATATCAATACCAAAGGTTTGGTATCTCCTCACTACCTTCCCAGAGAATCCTCGGATACATCACACCTGGTCCAGGGGACTTTTGTACTTTCACTCCTTCTAGAATTGATCACACCTGTGCGTCACTAACCTCAATCCTTTTTAGTCTAATAACTCGTACCTCATTCGTCTTGTCCACAATATTCTCCTTTTCCTGAGTGAACACCGATGAGAAATGTTCAATTAACATCTCTCCTATCTCTGCAGTGTCCACACTCAACTTCCCACTTTTGTCTTTCACTGGCCCTATTACTACCCTAATCATCCTTAATTCCTCACATACCTACACAAAGCTTTATGGTTGTCCTTTATTCTATTTGTTAAAGACTGCTCGTGCCCTCTCTTTGCTCTGTTGACTCTCTCTTTAAATACTTCCTCGATGATCTGTAACTCTCCATCGCATCATCTGTACCATCTTACCTCATCAACACATATGCCACTTTCTACTTCTTAACAAGAGATGCAATTTCTCTTGTAAACCACGGTTCCCTTACCTTATCACTTCCTCCCTGTCTGACAGGGGCATAACTATCAAGGACACGCAATATCTGTTCCTTCAACTAGCTCCACATTTCGATTGTCTGCATCCCCTGCATTTTGCTACCTCATTCTATGCATCTTAATTCTTGCCTAATCGCATTATAATTGCGCCTGCCCAATCGATAATCTTGACCTGTGGCATGTACCGATCCCTTTCCATCGCTAAACTAAACGTAACTGAATTATGGTCACTCTGTCCAAAGTGTATCCCCGACAACTAAATCAAACACTTGGCCTGGTTCATTACCAAGCACCAGATCCAGTGTGGCCTCCTCTCTTGCCAGCTATTCGACATACTGTGTCAGGAAACCCTCCTGTACACATTGGACAAATACTGATCCATCTGACGTACGAGAGCTATAATATTTCCAATGAATATTGGGGCAGTTAAAGTCCCCCGTAATGACCACCCTGTTCCTTTCACTCCTACCCAGGAAAATGTTGCTAATCCTCTGTTCCACCTCCCTGGAACTCTGCGGAGGTCGATAAAAAACTTCAAGAAGTGAGATCTCTCCTCTCCTGTCTGTAAGCTCAGTCCACACTTCCTCAGTCGACGAGTCCTCATTAAAGTCCTCTCAGCCACCGTTATACGATCTTTGAATAACAAGGCCACTCCTCCCCCTCTTTTACCGCCTCGCCTGCTTTAATGAAAGATCTAAACCCTGGAACCTGCAACATCAATTCCTCACCCTGCGCTATCCATGTCCCTGAAATGTCCACAACTTCGAAGTACCGGGTACCTATCCATACTGCAAGCTCACATACCTTATTTCGGATAGTTCTGGAGTTGAAATAGACACACTTCAAACCACTTCGCTGTCTGCCAACGTATTCCTGTGACCCTGAAATCCTGTCCCTGCCCTTCCTACTCTCATCCTCCTGTGCACTGTAGCTACACCTCCTGTTCCCATCCCCTTACTGAGATAGGTTAAACCCACCTGAATAGCACCAGCAAATTTCCCACCCAGGATTATAGTACCACTCTGGTTCATGTGAAGACAGCCCTGTTTGTACAATTCCCACCTTCCCAAGAATGAGCTCCAATTATCCAAAAACATGAAACCCTCCCTCCTGCATCATCCTTGCAGTCAAGTGTTTAGCTGATATCTGTGCCTATTCCTTGCCTCTCTATCACGTGGCACGGGTAAAAATCCAAAGGTAACAACTTTCTCTGTTTGTTCTAGCTCTCAACTTCCACCCTAGCTCCTTGAAATCCTGCCTTACATCCCTATACCTCTTTCTACGTATGCTGTTACCTACATGGGCAACGACTTGAGGCTAGTCACCATGTCCCTTCAGGACCCCAAAGTTACGATTCGAGACATCACGGACCCTGGCACTTGGGAGGCAACACCCCAACTGCGAGTCTCGTTCGTTCCCTACGAACCTTCTATCTGAGCCTCTAACTATTGAGTCTCCAAACACTCTCCTCCTTTTCCTCATTCCCTTCTGCAACAGGGATAGGCTCTGTGCTAGAGACCTGGGCCACACTGCTTGCTCCTGGTAAGTCATCCACCTCAACAGTATCCAAAACGGTATGCATGTTTTTCAGTGGAACGACCACAGGTGATCCCTCCACTGACTGTTTTTTCGCCTTTCGAACAGTCACCGAAATTTCTTCTTGCCTAGGAGTAACTATTTCCCTGTAACTCATATCTATCACAGCCTCAGCCTCCCGAATGATCCGAAGTTTATCCAGCTCCCGCTTCGGTTCCAAAGCATGATCTTGGATTTGCGTGAGTTTGGTGCACTTCCTGCAGTTGTGCTTGGATGGGGCACTATTGACATCCCTAATCTCAATCATCCTGCAGGAGGCACATTGCTCTCGCTGCTACTCCCCTAGTCACAAAGTAAAAAAGAGACGCTTACCTGATATGTCCCCGATCTTCAAGGTGAGAGGAGGTGATTTGGTGGGAGGCCCTACAAAGGTAGGGTCTCGGGTTGAGAAGACACTGACTAATACAGCAGGACGGAAATAAAAATAAGAAGTCCCTCCTTTCCCAGAAACCGCTGCTCTCTGATTTTAAATGGAAAAACACAAATCAGTGACTCACCTCTCTCGACAGTCTCCCGGTGCAAGTTCCTGCCCTTCGAGTTGCTGCTGCTGCTGAAAAACAGGAATGGAGGACTCCTGAACATTGGGACTTCAAGGTGGGGGAAAGTATCCTTGGCTATTTTAAGCTGAAGCAAAATCGTTTTCTGCAAGACAGATGCTTATAGATTCAGGGAGGATCTGTTCAAGTGAAACGTTCCAATTATTAAGAAAAATGCGACAAATATTCAACTCATGAAGGCGCATCTGCACAGAGAGAAACGTAAGTACTAGTGTAGATTGTGACCTTTCTTATAAGGCTGAAACTGCGTTGAATTAAATTGCAAAAACTGCATTTATCTCATTATATGTTATTCAATTGCTTGCGAACACACACACGTCATACAATAATCTAGAACTCTGATATTTACCGGTTATATATGACTTTGTGATCAGTCTCGAGTTTATCTCGAGTAATAAGGCAAAAGCAGGGAAGTGGATTGAGGTTTAACAGATCAGCGGTGATACCATTGAATGACTAAACAGAGGCGATGGGCTGAACATCCTCCTACTGTTCTTCCGTGATTTGATGTTCTCTTCTGGTGGGAATGATATTTTTCCGCAACAATAGCGACATCAGTAGAACACGCAGAACGGTGGCAATGTCGATCCTGCAGTAGATGCGGCGCCTTCTCTATAGTTATCTCGTCAATCCCTCAGAAATGGTCCGAGTGTCACCTGCACTTTCCTATGTAACTGCAAATTACGCATTCCCTCATGCAAGCTGCTCCTGAGGCTGTTTCACATCACCTCTCTGAAGCTGAAGGAAGGTAAACAGAATATTCCTGAAATGATCAGTAAGTCAGCAGCACTTCCAGCTCTGATAAAATATGTTGAAGCTGACATCTGAACTCTGCTTTTCTTCCCTGTAAATGTGGCAGGGTCTGCTGCGTCTTCTGGGATTTCTTTCCCCGAAATCTCACATAACCGCCTTCTTCAGTGTCTTGTCTTTGATGCTCGGGGACATCTGAAGACATGTTGAAACTAAAGCTGAGAGAGTTTGTGCAGAGACAGAACGGAGAACCGATCTGACCTTGACTGTGTCCCAACGACAAATGCTTTCATAAGGCTTTTATTCAGTTTGATTACCTGTTTATGGAATTCCAATATTGGGTGATTTTCATATTTCTGATTTAGAGTCTTGTTCTGGCAATAAACCCACGTGACATTTAATCCCTGGAGACTTTGTCGGTAACTCCGAGAACAAACAGGAAGCGGACAGCATCAAACAACATTGGAACTGAATTGATGTCCGCCAATGGATTTTACCAATGCAGTTTATAAATTCACCCTCGTCATTAATATGAAGAGGGGCCGTGAGACTGCAGTTTCCTCTCCTGTTGTTGAATAAAGATCATACCACCCGTGAGACGAAAGTATTTGTTGTTGATTAGAAACATTTCTTTTCGAACTCACTCTCACTGCTTTAACAGGCGGAGTTGGAAACTCCGGATAGATTGAAACATAAAGTTGTATGTTGACAGATAAAGTTGAACAATACGAGTATAATGTTGGTAACACCGCGCTGTCACCAACTCAACGCCATAACGAACAGTTTGTGTTTGGCCCTGCACATCACAACAGCACTGATTCTAAGGAATACTGACAGAATAGTGTCCCATGTACCTGAAAGCTGCTGACCAGTTAGCAGCCCAAAGAGCAAGCTCTGTCCTGATAAAAGCCAAGAGCCATACACAATTAATCTGACACAATTTGATCACAAAACGTCTTGGGTTGCCGTTGAACACGTTACCATTACGCGCAAGTTTGGAGCCGACGGTCATTGCTGTGTAGGATGAAGGGAAGTGAGAAATTATGACTGACAAAGGAAGGCCAAAAATCGTGTAGGCCTGTCTCTCTCCTCCCCGTGCTGTCTGCCTCTCTCCAATTCTCTTCTTTCCTTCTCCACCTGGTTACTTGTCCCTTTGTCTCCCTCACGCCGCCCTTTTCCACTTCAATGTTTCAGCATCTCATTTCTCGCCCTCTGTCTTTCTCGTTGATACATCGTGGAATGAACTGGGGAGATTGAGTCCCGTCCGTATGTCACAGGGAGGAACCAGGAATTATGCTCGCCCCTTCTTCAGACACAACGGAAGGGAGACAATTTGGTTCTGGGTTGGGGTGTGTGGAATAGATTCCAATATAGATAATCCTAGGCATTTCACAACAAAACTCTTGCAAACACAATGGCAGAACAAGTGACTGACTGTGTTACTGCACTTGGATCATTAGCAACTTAATGTTCTCTCTTACAAACAAACCTGATTCATTTTTCTCAGCTCCGATTGGGGTAGTGCATTGGATAACACGTCCGATTGACACGCTGGAGCTTCTGGGTTATTCTCTGGCTGAAGTGCAGTTTTCAACTTGTTTATTCTTCTAAATTAACATTTCCCATTGCCCTGAAGCATTGATGAAGGTTGAATTCTTGTTCTGCAGAACTGATATTCATTTCACTGTTTCACATCAGTAAATGTCCCCGAGAGCACCAGAGGCCATGTCACAGCTCTGTCAGCGAAGGGGACACTGAAATATTTCCACCCGCTGCTCAAAGGCACGTTTCCATTCCCCAAACCCACCACCCAATGACTGAGTCTCCGAGGAATGGAAAGGAGACAAAAAATAAAACTGTGTCCCCAGCTTTCTGCACCTTTAGAAACATTTTGCGAAAAAGATTTGGTGGGGAATGAAGGGTGAACAATCCGACTGTACAGGGACTGTAGAGGCACCTTCCCTTCCTTTTCGACGCCGGGGCACTTTCTCTGATGTTTTTGCTGTGAATAACTGATCCGAGACAATGAAATGATTCCTGCCAGAGATGCTCTGTTTCTGCTGTTGTCACTATCAGGAACAATAATTCCTGACTCCCTGACGGAAATTCGAAGCCAGGCTGTGGCGGTGAACGCGCCAAATCGTCACCACTAGCCGAAAGGATTAATTTGCCATTCAATGATTATTTCTTCTCATTAAATTTTATCAAACTTCCGCTCTTTCATATGTCTCCGTTGTAAGTTAGAATAGTAAAACCTATCATCCAACCACTCGGAAAAAGAACGAAAATGTAACTCCAGCGAAATTTGTGTTCATAACATTGGACTACCACTTCGGCAATGGGCTAGAACTCCACCGCGCTCTTTGTTGTGCCACAGAGCCGCGCACAACATTCCGAACTGTCCCTTTGAGCAAAACAAGCTGTCACTCGGCCGATTATTTTCACAGTTTCCATCGTTTACCCTTGTCCAAATTTTCAGCATTGAATCAGCTATGCCGATTCAATTCATCATCTGAAAACTTCTGATATATTCGGACAGTTGACCGCTTTACCACACATTGAGCAGAGAGTTTCAGATTCAATACTGACTATGATTAAGAAGTATTCCATCGATTGCAACGCTCATTAGAATCTCTTGCGTTTGTGATAATTCTTGTAATGGAAACCTTCATTTCTTTTTCGAGACGTTGTGCGCAATGTAGAGTTGTCCCTTTCCCTCTCTTTCCCACTCTGCTGCACACGGTTCAGTCTGATCTCAAAGGGTTAATATTTAGGAGTTTACAATCTGTCTACCACAGAGCGAGTCAGAACCCGTTTCCTGCTCCTGTTAACCACCTTCACGGAACACAAGGACAAAACCCTGTGGATGCTGGAAATATGCAAAACAAGCAGAGAGTATTGGGCTGACTAAGGCTCCACAGTCTCTGGGGCAACAAATTCCAAAGTTTCACACCACACGATGTTCCCTTATCTAAGTTCGCTCTTTGGCAAGTGCTTCTGTTGTGGGCGATACAGATTTCTGTGGATGTGGTTCTAACCCTGGTGTGCACTCTGGCGCTGCAGTCATTTCCCCTTTTGACATTTGCTGCTGAGAAAAACCGAGGTTTGGAAACGCAAGCCGACAGAGTCTTCCTGGTGGATTTCTTGGATGAGATCAAAAAGTATTTAATGGACTCACAATCATGTAAAATATGGTCAATTTTTTACGGCACTGGTAAGAGAATGGAATTGCATCTCCGACAGACGGTATGCTTCGTAATTGTTAGGGTATAACTTTCATTTCCAATTAAAACAAATCTCGGTTCCATTGACAATGCTTCATAGTGATTCATTTGTTGCACGTTTCCAAACCATGTGACCTTTGTCGTCGATGCTGTTTAGCTGCACATGTTCACGAAATTTACTTCCGTCCAAATTGCCTCTACTTTTTTTTAAAACAAGTCCTGATCGTTGCTTCGCAGTTTACAATGGGCTTCACTTTGCACAGTAAGCTGCATTTCTCAAAACCATAAATGATTTAATACTCAGTTTTAATCATCTGTTCAGGAAGTATCTTTGCACATTAAGTCAATTCAAATCCAATTGGTTTTCCCGCCCTGCCCATCTCTGCACTGCTCTGCCGTCCACCATCCCTCCCAGTCAGATCCTGCCACAAACTCTCTTCCCCAATTACTTTCACTCCCTGTTTGCCCAGTCATCTCTCATTAAAACATTCTTGAATCAGTTTCTACATTTGTTTCTGGGAAATCGATCATTTGGAATCTCTGAACTTGTTTCACTCGAAAGGGGAACATTTCCTCCTACTTAGACATTCTGAACCTCTTATCATCTAGAAAATCTCTGTTAGTTCGCTTCCCAAACTTCCAGGGCTCAGGTGCAGCTTTTCCAATTTTTCCAGCATCTCATGAATATAATCCTGCATACTTTCCACCGTCCTGATAAATTATTATGTGCCCTTTCTAATTTGTATATTTTTGGAACAGTGAGGGCAAGGATTACGTACAATGCTCCAACTTATACACAATATCCTGTATGATGAAGGAAAGCATGTTGCATGTCTTCTGAACCATTCTATCGACATGCATTGCCAACTTCAGCATAAAATGTACCACAACGTTTGGGAGAAGATTTGTAGCTCGGGTGCTCGTTGTTGTGGTTGTGTTCGCCGAGTTGGGAATTTGTGTTGCAGACGTTTCGTCCCCTGTCTCGGTGACATCCTCAGTGCTTGGGAGCCTCCTGTGAAGCGCTTCGGTGATGTTTCCTCCGGCATTTATAGTGATTTGTATCTGCCGCTTCTGGTTATCAGTTCCAGCTATTCGCTGCAGTGGCCGGTATATTGGGTCCACGTCGATGTGCTTATTGATTGAATCTGTATATGAGTACCATACCTCGAGGAATTCCGTGGCTGTTCTCTGTTTGGCTTTTCCTATAATAGTAGTGTTGTCCCAGTCGAACTCATGTTGCATGACAAGCAACATGAGTTCGACTGGGACAACATTACTAACATAGGACAAGCCAAACAGAGAACAGCCAGGGAATTCCTAGAGGCATGGTACTCATCCACAGATTAAATCAATAAGCACATCGACCAGGAACCAATATACCGGCCACTGCAGCGGACAGCTGAAACTGATAACCAGAAGCGGCAGATTCAAACCACTACAAATGCCGGAGGAAAGATCACAGAAGCGTTTCACAGGCGGCTCCCAAAAACAGAGGATGTCACCTAGACAGTGTATGAAACGTCTGCAACACAAATTCCCAGCTCGGCGAACACAACCACAACATGTACCACAACACCCAAATCTCCCTGTACATCAATTTTCCACAGAGTTTTTCCATTCACCGTATAGTTCGCTCTTGAAATGGATATCCCAAAATGCATTGCCTCGCCTTTGCCTGGATTGAACTCCATCTGCCTATCCTCTGCCAAACTGTCCAATGTACTTATACTCTGCTGCATTCTCTAAAAGTTCTGTACAATTTCTGCTACTCCACCAATATTAGTGTCATCTGCAATCTTGCTAATCAGACCACCTATACCTTCCTCCAGTTCTTTTATGCATTTCAGAAACAACAGTGGTCCCAGGACCGATCCATGTGGAACACCACTGGTGATAGTTCTTCATTGTGAGAAACTACTCTCTTTCTCCTATTACACAGCTATGTCTTTTCCAAGTAGCTAGTACAAACTGGACGTCATGCGACTTCACTATCTCCGTTAGCCTACCATGGCAAACTTTATCGCATGTCTTACTCATGTCCATGTATATGACATCTGCAGCCCTTCCCTTATCAATGCAATTTGCCACTTCTTCAAACAATTGTATTAATTTGGTAATATATGACCTTGCCTACACAAAATCATGTTGCCTGACGCTTATCAGCCTGTTTTCTTTCAGATGGGAACAGATTCTATCTCTCAGGTTTTTTTCCAGCAGCTTCCCTACCATTGACGTCAGGCTCACCAGTCGATGATAACCTGGTATATCCTTGCTACAGTTTTTAAACATGAGGATGATATTAGGAATTCTACAGTTCTTCCGGGACCACACTGCTGTTCAAGGATGCTGCAAAAGTATTTGTTAAGGTCCTATCTATTTCCTCTCCCACTGCCCTCACTCGCCCGGGATAGATCCCATCCAACCTAGGGACTAAATCCTTTCAGAATACCCAATACTTCCTCGCTCCTTCTGTTGACGTTACGCAGAGTAATCAATCATCTATATCTAACCTCAACAACCATCTTGTCCTTCTACTCGAAGGATGTCAATGCAAAATTATCAGTAAGATACTTAATAATTTTCTCTCACTCTAATCATAACTTTCCTCCTTTGCCTTGAGTGGGGAAACCCTTTCTGTTGTCATCCCTTTGCTTCTTATGTACGATTTTTAAAAAAGGCATTGGAGAACTATTTAACTGTGTTTACGAAAGATATTTCATAAACACTATTCGCCCTCTGAATTCTTCGATTCAATTGGTATCACGTTCACAATATTCATCTAAAGCTTCTTCTGTTTTCTGTCGCTTGGACCACATGCATGCTTCCTTTGTCCTTTTAGCTAGTCTCACCATTACACCTCAGCGAAAGTGAGGACTGCAGATGCGAGAGATTAGAGTCAATATTAGAGTGGTGGTGCAGAAGCACAACAGGTCAGGCAGAATCCGAGGTGTCGGAAAATCGACGTTACGGGCAGGAGCCCTTCATCAGGAATCATCCTCCTTCTCCCCGGATGCTGCCTGACCAGCTGTGCCTTTCCAGCACCACTCTAAATTTGACTAACCATTACATGTATGTTTCATGGTTCTGTAATTTTGACAATTCTATCCGTAATTTTCAGAGGGACATGTCTGTCTGAACTCGAGTCAACTTGTCTTTAATAGCCTCCCACATATCCCCAATCTTTCACACTTCCTTTGAGAACAGGCTAGTCTTTGTTCATGAATATTCAAAAGCTTACAGAATTGTGACTACTATTCCTGTCTGAAAACGCTCTTTCTCATTTGACTTTTGTTTATTTTCTTAATGACTTTACATCACTGACGAATATCTCTCTTTCGTTTCACTACCTTATTTCTCTGTCTAGACCCGTCATGAATTGTAAAGATTCATTCAGACGAGTTTTCAGTCCTTTGTTCTCCAAGTACAACTGTCACAACTTTCCAGTCTACCTCCATTCCTGACGTTCATCATACACGACAACATTGATGTCAATATCTCCCCGCTGTCTCCAATCGCTTCACTTCCCCACTTCCGTTGACGTCCGATACTGTGTACTGACTTTGTGGCTAAACATCCTGAAACAGATACTTTCACTTTTAACATGTGCGCTGTTGTGCCATGCTCGCTGCAGTGACACCACTGTTCCCGGATCTCAATCTGACCTCAAGAGGCCACAGCAGTTTTTTTTTTCCCCGGAAAGCTGATCAGCCGATTTGGCAATAATGAAGAGAAAGAAAAAGAAACACGGCGTTTGTGTAGGGTTGAAACCCAGGACCTCTCGCAGATATGCATGGTTTAATCCCCACAGTGAGCCATTACCGTAAACTCAGACTTGCTGAAAAAAAAACTGTTCTTTGTGATGCTGGATTTCACAACCTCAGGAATCATACGACAGCAGGTTATGGTTTTCAGATTTATTTGAAATCACAAGCTTTCTGAGCGCGGCTCCTTCGTCAGATGAAGGGTGGAGAAGCGCACAACACAGGCACACAATTTATATGCAGAGAGATGAAAATATCATGCTAATGGTGTGAGTGGACTATCCGCAGACCGAACAAGTACTCCCTTTGGATGGTAAAAGTATCCGACGGTGAGCGTAACGTGTCAACAGCTAAGTACTAACATCTGGTTAATTTCGGCAGAGACGTTAATTCCAATAATAAGCATAGGGTGATGCTGGAGACAAACCAATTGCCTGGACTGGCACGATACGTGTAACAGTCATATTACAGAAAGTCTGACCAAATTAACAAGTACTTTAAATCTGCACAAACTAACTTAGGTAGAGAGATTATAACAAGTTATCAAGTGATGGTGTTAAAGCGGGACAGTAAAGGAGATTTTACAGAATAGTATGACAGTTTTACATGGAGTGAAGCATGAAGCCAAGATCAGAGTTGAGGCTTTCTTCCTGTGTACAGAACTTGGCTATCAGCTTCTGCTCGGCGATTCTGCGTTGTTGTTTATCTGGGGGACGCTAACCTGAAATTGGGACTCTGAATATCCATGACCGCTGAAGTTTTCTCCATTTGGGAAGGAATATTCCTGTCTGGTGATTTTGGCACTGTGTCCATTCATCAGTTGTCCTGGCGGCGGCATGGCCTCGCCAATGTGCTATGCCTCGGGACATCATTGCCTGCAGCATATGAGATCAACAACATTGGCCGAGTCACATGACTATCTGCCGTACACCTTGTGCAGTGCCATCCCAGATTGTTGAAATGCAGTAATGTGCATGTAGTGATGCTACATCCGCGTTGTTCTCCTCATAATGACTTGCTGACCGGCATCTGCAGTTTACATAAGAAATGACTTTGTTCTCACTGACACTATGGCCCCATTCAGCATCCTGAAACTTCACACCATCGTGTTACCTTAAAAATGGAAAGCGAGCAAGGACTAGAGAAAGAGAGGCACGGAGAGTGTGATAAGTAGGTAAAGAGTGCAAGGGGGAACAGAGGGACTGATCGAAAGTGGGGAGGGAGAGACATTGAAAAAAGAGAAAATAGGTGTGTGGGGAGAGAGAAGGACATTGTGAGAGTGTGAAAGCGATATGGAGCGAAAGAGAGCAAGGAAGAGAAATGAATTCTTCTGAGGCTTGGTCGGAGGGTGTGGCCTGGAGGTGAATGCAAGGACAGAGTGATTTAACCCCAACTCCTGAACTCATGGCCGTGTCTCCTCCCTTCCCTGAGGACCATGACTTGGGGCTGACTCTCTCTGTTTCCATCCCAGATTCTTCAACACAAAGTCAAACAACAAGAGAGTTCACTCTGCAGCTCGGCACTTTCCGATTAATATTTTTATTTTTTTAGAACTTGGCGTTACAGACACAATCATTACAATGGTGCCTGTTCTCACTGTACCCTGAGTTGTGAGAAACATTGCTATGTGTCCTTGTAATCGCCAGTGGGATAAAGGTTGGATCAACCAGGAATACCCTCAGTCTGCTCCCATTGCGAAAGGTTGCTTCATCGCTCAAATATTGAACTGAAATGAGAAAATCCTGGATGGATTGATAAATGAGTGAATTTGATTGACTGATGAATTTGGGTAAAGGCATATTTCAGCATATTCTTCAGCTGCTGTCTGAACTTAGTCTGGGTGATGGCATAAATTGCAGTGTTTGTGCAATTTAGTTGTCAACTGTGTAATATCTGCACTGATCTCTGCAAATGCACCGATGTGAATGGCAAAATATCTGCACCATTCTGCGCATGCGCTGGTGCCATCGCCTCTGTCTCCGACCGGTTCTGCACAGGCAATGATGTCAGCTGCCATCAGAGGATAAGAGAGCTACTGAATTTCACTTCAGGACTGAAACAGAGGAAAAGAGAGCGGAGAGTAATCTGGGAATGGAAGAGAATCTGGTTGAAACAGGTTTCGACTGAGACGAAACTGTAAAATGATGTCACAGGAGTACTGTGATTTAATTGGCTAATATGGAGTCTGCCAAATTTGAACCTGTGCTGAATTGCATCTTGTTAATTTATTTGTTTAAAACGTGCATTCAGACTGAGAAAACAAGTAGAGAAACAAAAGAATTACAAGTTAAAATAAGAATAAATTCAAAGCAGATCGAAAAAGGATGGAGGGTCAAGTGATGTGTTGTTTCTGCATGATGTGAGAGCTGCTGTCGCCTATTCTGTTTAGCAATGACCATATATGTAACAAATATTGGTTGCTGGCAGAACTCCGGCTTAGGGCCGATGAGTAGGAGTCTGAATTTCAAACATTGCGACATATCAGGGAGGGGGAGAGCTACCTGGACAATGGTCAGGGTCAGGAAGTTGTTGCTGTGATTGTGGCAGGTAGAGAGGTCCAGGAGGTAGACTTACATGTCCAACAGGTTCAAGTACATTGCACACTGTGTAGACGGGAAAGGCTATTGCAGGGATGATCAGTCCAATGAATACAGCACCATTGTGCAGCGAAGTGGGGGAAGAGAAGTGAAATGTTGTTATAATTGGGGACATTATAGGAAGAGGACGAGACACTGTTCTCTGTGCCTACGATCGAGAGACCCGAAAGGTTTGTTGCGTGCCTGGTGCCTTGATTCGGGATATCTCATCTGGGCTGCAGAGGAACTTGGAGTGGGAGTGAAACGATCCAGTGGTCGTAGTACACATGGGTAACAACGACAGAGCTAAACCTTTGGCAGAACATCTGCTAAGAGAGCATGAACAGTTCGGAGCTAAGTTAAAAATCAGAACCAAAAAGGTAACTATCTCTGGATTACTACATTGGCCACGAGCTACTTGACACAGGGTCAATGAGATTAAGCAGATAAATTCTTGGTGGGATAAATGGGTTTGAATTCATGGAACCTTGGCATCAACACTTGGGAAGAAGGGACATGTTCAAGTCGAACGGTCTTCATCTGAACCATGCTGGGAGCAGAGTCCTAATTATTTGAATACCTGAAGGCCTTTGACAGGTCTTTAAAGTAAACGTTGGAGGGGGAAGCGTTAACTTATGGGGGAAATTAGAAAATCCAAATTAAATGAGGAGGGAAGACTGCAGACCTCAGAAGAGTTTAGTAACGTTTACAGCACAGACACAAATCGAAAAGAATGTTTGGAACGAGTTCACAATCAAGCTTCAATCTCACTGGATAAACGGCTGCCACTGAGAAGTGGGACGGTGAACACAGCACTGAAGGTGTTATATCTGATTGCACGAAGTATAAGGAATAAAGTCAATGAACTTGTGTAAAAAAATAAAATTGGCAGGTCTGACGTGGCAGGCATCACAGATGCGTGGCTGCAATGGGATCACATGGGGGAGGGTGAGTATACAAGGATATACATCTGTTCTAAATGGTCGGCAGGTGGGCAGAGAGGTATGTATGCCTGATGATAAGAAATGAAATTAAGCCGATAATAAGAAACAAAATATGGTCAGGTGGTGTAGAACGTGCATGGGTAAAATTGAGGAATTGCAAAGGTGAAGTTCTGGAAAGGACTTCAAACTGTAGTCTGGAGTTGAGGCGCACGATATACTAAGAAAGAGAGAATACGTGTAGGAATAAGAATGTTGTAGTGATCGTTTTTGATTTTCAATATGCACATAAACTGGGAAAATCAGGTTGAGAATGGATTGCAAGAAAATGAATTCGTAAAGTGTCTAAGAGATTGCTTTTTGAAGCAGCTTTTGGTGGTACCTACTGGGGAACAAACAATACTGGATTTAGTGCTGTGCAATGAGGTAGAATTGATGAGGAACCACACAGTGAAGAAAGTCTTGGGAGGCAGTGATCGTACCATGACTTAATGACCCTGCGATTTGAGAGGGACAATATATAATCAGATGTTACCGTATGACAACTGAATAAAAGCTACTTCGGAGACATGAGGGACGAGACAGATAGACCTGACTGAGTGAGGGGACGAGCAGGAAAGATAGTGGTTAAGCAATGGTAGGAGTTTCTTGGAGAAATTCAGGAGACGCAGCAGAGATTCATCCGACAATATAAATAACTATTCTTCAAGGAGGATGCAGCAAACATGGCTGAGTAAGGAAATAAGGAAGAGCATTTAAGAAAAGGAGAAAGACTGCAATGTGGCGAAGGGCAGTGGGAAACCAGCGAATTGGGAAGCTTACAAAGACCAACAGAGTCCTGCAAAAAATAAAAGAAATAAGGAGAATGAAGATTAAATATGCGGCTAAGCTAGCCCTTAATATAAAGGAAGCCTGCTAATGAGACGGAAGATTGTATAAAGGGGAAAAAAAAGATCTGCTGTCCTCACTTTCTCCTGAAAGGGGAAAAAAGGCAAAAGTGGAGATCAGACCGCTGTAACATGCCTCTGGATTGATAATAGTTTGGAACAAGAAAGTATCTGAGGAACTGAGTAATCAGTGCATATCAGTCTTCACGATGGAAGTTATGAGAAATATCCAAAAATCCAAGAGAGTGAGGGGGCACAGATGAGTATGGTGGCAATACAAACGAGAAAGTGCTGCAAAAACTGTATGGCCTTAAGGTGAATACATCATCTGTAACGGATGGACTGCACGCCAGCGTTCGAAGGGTTATAGCTGAAAACATAGTGGAGGCGTTAATGGTCTCTTCACGGTATCGTTAGAGTCAGGGAGGGTCCCAAAGGACTGCAAAATAGCTAAGGTGGCACCCCTTTTGTAAAAGGGAGTAAGGCAAAGGATGGAAAATTACAGACTGATTACCTTAACCTCAGTCATGTGGAAGATCCTGGAATCCACTCTTAACGCTGACATTTCTGAATACTGCAACATATATGGTTAAGTAGGGTAAAGTCAGCATGGTTTCAACAACAGAAGTTCAAGCCGCCCAAATCTACTTGAATATTTTTGAGGAAGTAATGAGCATGTTAAACGAAGGAGAAGCAATAGATGTTATTACCTGGACCTCAAGAATGCATTGATAAGGTTCCACACTGGAAACTTCCGACTTAGACAAGGGCCCATGGTGACAGACGCAAAGTACTAGCATGTACGGAAGCTTGGCTGCCTGGCAGAAAGCAGAACATGGGGATGCACGGGTCCTTCTCAGTGTGGCAACAAGTGGTGTTCCGCAGAACTTGATGTTGATACGACAACTTTTCATTTTGTACATTAATGAACTCAAGGCATTCTCGCGAGGTTTGCAGACTACACAAATTTATTAAGAGGGACAGGCAGCACTGGGGAGGCGGCCACGCTGCAGAAAGATTTGGAAAAATTAGGAGACTGGACAAAAATGTGGCAATTGAAGTTCAACGTTAGAAAGTCTGAGATCATTCACTTCGGTAGGAAGAATATAGGCACAGACTGTTTTCTAAATGCGGAGAAAATTCAGAGGGCTGAAGTACAAAAAAGGCTTCTGAGTTCTTCTCCAGGATTCTTTCGAGAGAACCTTGCATTTGGAGTCAGAAGTGAAAAGGCAAATATTATGTTGACATTTATTTTGAGAGGAATGGAATAGAGAAAAACAGGGATGTTCTTCTGAGGATCCATAAGACTCGGATCTGACCATATTTGGAGTATTGATCGCTGTTTCCCGGCTCATATCTCTGGGAGAGAGCCCTGCCCCTGGAGTCTATTCAGCAGGAATTCACAAGAATTTCGACGAGAACGAGCACCTTAACACCTGAGGACGTTTTCAAGACCTTGGGTCTATATTGGATGTGGTTGATTAGGATGAGCGGGCTTCTAATGGAAACTTATAGAAAATTAAGTAGACTGGACAGGCCATTCTAGAGTAACAGGAGGATATCAGGAACATAGGTAAGGATAAACTTCTTCAGCCAGAGAATGGTGAATCTATGGAATTCTTTGCCACAGAAGGGTGTGGCGGCTAGGACATTGAATAAATTTAAGACTGAGATAGATAGGTTGTTGAGTAACAGAAAGACAGATGAAATTACACGAGCCACCCCGAGCGCCAACGTTCCATCCATGGACTCGATTTGCACAGCTCGCTGCCACGGGAAAGCTGTCAAAATCATTAAAGACCAATTACACTCTACTACTTACGTCCTACAACATCTTATGTCGGGAAGAAATACAGCAGCCATAATACACACAACAGCAGGTTCGGGAATAGCTTTTTTCTCAATGGTTATTTAACTGCAGAACGGATTCTCCAGCCTGAAATAAAACTGATCTTGCCAGCGTTGGTCTCACTTGTACTGCCTGTGCAATGTAACCTGTGTGCCTACGTCCAAATGGTTTGCTCGGTATATCCTATTGTAACTGCAGACAGCCTTGGTACGCCTTAGGGCCACACACTACCAGACCTGCAAGGGACTTCTGCTGTTTTATATCCTTTGAAGAATTCAGACGCAGAACAAAATGATCTTTATCCATCATGGCGGACAAAAAAGATGTAAATTAAACAAACTTGCATATGTTTACCTCAATACTTGGGGCTCCTGGCCCCTGGCGTCTGAACCCTGGCCACTGGCCCCTGAAACTGCTCAGATTGCATAAGCCACGTGGCCACTCATTACTACACTCCCGCAGCGGATTTTCAGGTTACGTCCGTCCTCGCGGCCCCACGGACCTCAGCCACTGCCGAACGTATCATTTCTGTGATCGCTGTCCTGAAAGCCACCTCAGCGATTGCCAGGAAAACGAATGCGTGGATTCAGTGCCTCCAGCACAGACAGGATACATACTCTGTACGTCACCTCCACTTCCACATTAGCCAGCGCCCCAGCCACTTACCTCCCAAGACATCAGTCATTTGGACATGGCTGATTCCATAAACTGCGTCCTCTCCTCAGTCAGGGGCGTCACAGGCAAAACCAGTCTGCAATTTCACGGCCACTGCGATTGACGTCATTTCTGCCATCACAGGCACATCTGCTTGCCCAGCTTTCCACTCCTTTGTGGGTGTCACTTTTGCTGGTGACGCCATTTTGATCAGATAATTGCATTCAGTCAAGAGGCAGTCTCTGTCAACACACAACTCCAGCCCTTCCCAAGGTTATTGCTCCTAGCCTTGCTGTGTATTCCCGGTTCCCCCGACTTCTCCCTAAGTGGGGTTTAGTCGTCAGCAAAGATCTCATCTCCATCCCTCTGCGCTCCTGCATTAATGAGTTTGAAATGCCTCACAACCTTTGAGTATTTCTTCCGCTGCATCGACCCCGGGCCCCATTTTTAAATCAAGTCTCCCGCTCACTCAGTGAGGATCCCTTGTCTCACCTCCCACACAAACCATAAAGCTGGGCTCTTATCGCATCATCTGTCGTTATTTCCGCCACCTCTAAACGGAACTCACCACCAAGTATATATTTCCCAACCCTCCCCGACCAGCCGTCCAAAAAGCCCACTCCCTCCATGACTCCCTCGTCAGGTCCACACCCCTACCAACCCAACCTCCACTCCCGGCACCTTCCCCTGACTTCCCTCCAATGCCCCAAGGGATACTTCCATATCTGCCACAAATTCATCTGCACCTCCACACACAACGTTTACTGCATCCGCTGCACCCGATGTGGCCTCCTCTATATTGAGGAGACAGGCTGCCTACTTACAAAACGTTTCATAGAACACCTCTGGAACACCCGGACCAACCAACCCAACCACCCCGTGGCTCAACACTTCAACTCCCCTTCCCACTCCACCAAGGGCATGCAGGTTCTTGGACTCCTCCATCGCCAGACCATAGCAACACGACGGTTGGAGGAAGAGCGCCTCATCTTCCGCCTAGAAACCCTCCAACCACAAGGGATGAACTCAGATTTCTCCAGTTTCCTCATTTCCCCTCCCCCACCTTGTCTCAGTCAAATCCCTCGAACTCAGCACCGCCTTCCTAACCTGCAACCTTCTTCCCGACCTCTCCGCCCCCACCCCTACTCCGGCCTATCACCCTCACCTTGACCTCCTTCCACCTATCACATTTCCAACGCCCCTGCCCCAAGTCCCTCCTCCCTACCTTTTATCTTAGCCTGCTGGACACACTTTCCTCATTCCTGAAGAAGTGCTCATGCCCGAAACGTCGATTCTCCTGCTCCTTGGATGCTGCCTGTCCTGCTGTGCTTTTCCAGCAACACATTTTCAGCTCTGATCTCCAGCATCTGCAGTCCTCACTTTCTCCTCCCTTGTTACAGGTCTGTTACCCACCCTTGACCTCATCATTTGTAACTGCCACTGCGTCATTAACCGTCTCAACCTGTCCACCCACCAACCTGCCGCCCTCACAAAGCGTAGACATCCCCTCCCTCCTTTTAAACCCCAACCTCACCATACAAGTCACAGGTGGGCTCAGTGGTAGTTTGGCTAAGTGACGTCTACACCACTGAAGCCAGGCGCCAAGACATCCTCCTGCTGCCCCGTTGAGGACAACCTTACCTGCCATCACCAAACCATCATTTCCGACACAATTCACAATCTCATCATCTGTGGAAATCCCGCAGCAAAAGCGTCCAACCTAATCGTCCATGCACCGCTCTCTGCCAGATTCGATCGCCTACTGAAGATTAACAAACCTGACTTCCCTGATCGACCCATTATTTCAGACTTCCTATCCCACTGAGTTCATCTCTGCATTTCCTGACACTTTCCTGTCCCTCTTAATCCAGGTGTTCACTGCCTACGTTTGGGACACCGGCCACACTCTTCACCTCCTCCAAGAAATTGATTTCCCAAGTCCATGACTTCTGAGCTTCACCATCGACATCCAATCCCTGTAAACATCTATCTGCCAGGACGAATGCCTCCTCACACTCCTTTTCTTACTGTCACGCTCCTCTCACTGACATACTCATCTGTCTGGCTGAACTCGTCCTCACTCTTAACAACTTCCCCTTCCAATCCACTGACTTCCTTCAAAGCAATTGAGTATCAACAGCTACATGGGCTTCAGCTATGTCCTTCGCTTGATCTATCACAGATATACCGGCACCGTCCCCAACTGTTATTCCACTTGATTGATGAAGGTATCAGAACTAACTCGTGCTCCCACGAGGAGGCTGAACAATTTATCAACTTCACGAACAGCTTTCATGTCGACCTCAAATTCACCTGGAACATCTTAGTCACTTCCCCACCCTTCCGGGATTTCTCCATTTCTATATCCGACGACCGACCAATCGCAGACATCTACAACAAACCCTCCGACTCCCAGAGCTACACCTCCTTGCACCCGATGTTTGTTTAACTGCTTTCCCTCACTCCGATTTCCTCTGCTGCTGCCGCAACTGTTCCCAGGATGACCAATAGCAACATAGAAAATCCTAGGTTGCCCTCTTGCGTGATCTGAAATTTCCTTCCCACGTCATCGCCGAAGCCCCCCAGAGAATATCCTTTCCCTCTGCCCTTGAAACACACTAATCCCAACGTACCAGGGCATATCATCTGGTCCTCATCATCCACCGTCAGCAACCTCTGTATACATTTCGTCGTCCTCCAATACTTTCACTATGTACAGTTGGACCACCTCACCCCTCACAGTGGTCCGAAGAGACCACTCGCTCCGTGACTCCCTCATAAGATCCAAACCCACCACCACCCTATACCCCACTCCCGATAAGTTCACCTGCCACCGCTGGAAGTGGAAAACCTGCGCCCACATCTCTCCACTAACTACCGTCCAAGGTCCCGAATATCCTTCCAAATTGAACAGAATTATACCTGTACCCCCACCAATGTCACACACACTATCTTTCATACGCAATGTAATCTCCTTAAAATTAGGGAGGCAGGGCACCAACTTGAGGATCATTTCTGAGAACATGTCTTGAACAACTGCACCAACCAACCCCACCGCCCCGTGGCTGAACAATTCTATTCCCTCTCCCGCTCCACCCACACAAACAGGTCCTAGGCCTCCTCCAGTGCAAAACGCTTACCACCCGACACCTGGAGGGAGAACGCATCTTATTCCGAAATGTAACTCTGTAACCACACGGGACCAACTTGGATTTCACCATTTTCATCATTCCAATCGCCACCATATGTTCCCAATCCCAAGCCTCAACTTGGCACAGCCCTCTTGATTGGTCCATCCTCTTTCCATCTATACGCTCTCCCTACCTCCAACAAACACCTTTCACCCAACATTCATCTACCGAGCACAACCACAGCTACTTTTCCCACAGCATCATCTCCTCACTTTTCTCTCGCTGGCTCCAGCTCACAAACAAATTCCTGATGAAAAGCTCATGTCTGAAAAGTTAATGCTCTTGGTCCTCAGATGTTTCCTGCCCTGTTGTGCACTTCCAGCACCACACTCACGACTCTGATCTGCAGCATCTGCCGTCCTCCCTTTCTCTTTCGGTACATTCTTGCTTCCTATGATTCGCCTGTACTGCTCATAAACACAGTTTTTAACTTTGCTGAAGTATGCATGAAAATCAATCTATCGATCTATCAATCAATCAGCATAGAGGGACACAATGACCTGTACAGACTCATAGAGGCAAAAGCACAGGAAAACAGAGATATATACACACACACACACACACACACACACACACACACACACACACACACACACACACACACACACACACACACACACACACACACACACACACACACACACACACACCAGATATTGAGAAGTTATTGACTGGCTGGGGGTGGGGGGTGGGTGGGTCAGGTGTTCCAGGCAGAAGGCAGGAGATTGATTTTTGAGAAACATCAACCATAATTAATTAGCACAGCAAACTTGTCAGGTCAAATGTTCGAAATTCTTAAAGCTCTTATGTTGTTCATTTATTTTGAAATCTGTGCCGAGAATCAAATGTGGCATATCGTTGCTAATTATTAGATTGGAGTGTCTTTCTTAATGTGGGACAAATTTGAGGGGCTGAATAATCTATGTCTGTTCATAACTGTTGTGCTTGTATCTCAGTGGGAGGTTAAAACAATGACTGCAGATGCAGGAAACGAAAGTCTCGATTAGAATGGTGCTGGAAAAGCACAGCAGTTCAAGCTACATCCGAGGAGCAGTAAAATCTGAATCGGTATCATCTGGATGTGCTTTGAAAATAAAATGCTTGAGCATTGAGTAACATGTCCCTTTCTCCTTCAGGGTGTGCTATCTGTGGTCTCCTCATCCCACGGAGCAGTGACCACTGAGTTATCGAAGATCTTCAAGGCTGAGCTCGACTGACCTTTGATGGACAGCCGACTCAATGGTTATTTGCAATAAATAGGCAAGTGGCATTTAGCTGCAGTCAGATCAGTTATGAACATACTGCATGGTGCAGCAGTCTCGAGGGGCCGAAAGGCCAACTGATGCCCATAACCGTTGTGTTGTTCACTCACTCAACTTCTCAATGCTGCTAGACGCTGAGTGAATACCTTCTCCACTCACCTGTCCATTAACATTCAGGAATCTGTGGTGAAGACCCGTCTGAGCTTCATAGTGCGTTATCATTCATTGACTACACCCTTGTCTGGTTACGTCTTCACAAAATCACTGCATATCAATCAGGTTTGACTTGAATCTGCCATTGATTTGCTATCTGATCATTCCTTCATCAGCAATCTGTAACATAAGGCCTTCCTCCTCATTGCCATCCACACGACCAATCTTTGTGTCTGACACAAAAGTAATTACACACTCCTCCAACGCCAGACCACCACCTCCACCCCCTCCACCCCCCACTTTCATATTGGCACCATTTATGGATACCACAAATAAGCAGAGGTACAACACTGATCCCCGTGGTACAGCACCGGACAGTCACAAAAACAACTTTCTACCACCACCCTCTCCCTCCCGCCACTGGAAGAATCTTTGGTGCAACTTGCAAAGCTACCATTGATACAATGATTTTTTTATTAGCTATCAGTTCCCGATGTGGGGCTCTGTCAAAGTCCGTGCTGAAAATCCATATGAATGATTTCCTGAAAAAAGTTTAATAAAATTCTTTAAGTGCAACATCCCTCTAATAAAAGCATGCTGACCATCCATGAATACACCATGCCTCGATATGAAGACTTTCTACTGTCTAACTTTCTCCAATAACTTACCTTACACAGAATTTATACTCAGCAATCTACAGTTTTCTGCTTAATCACCTTCAAGTAAAGTGGAACCACATTATCTGTTCTCAAATCCTTTGACACCTCCCCTGTGCCCAGATTCTGCCAACAAACTTGGATCATTGCTTTTCCTTTGTAATTTCCCACAGGAGCTAGAGATACAAATCATCCATTCCTGAGGATTTGTCCAATGTTGTCGAAACCTGTTCACATCTTATATCAATGGGCTCAAGACCTTCATGGTCATCGGCTTGGTTTCTGTCATTGCATCTCGCTTCTACCAAGTGAATGAGATACCCAACACTGACGTAACAACTTACCAATTTTCTCTTGTTCCACACATTGATTTCCTCCTATGTTACCAACGGGTCCTAACTGTTCCTGGTTATTGTATTCCACACTGATGCACACACAGAATATCTGGGGATTTTTCCCAATCTTGACTGCTCGCACTTCTCCATGCACCTGCGTTTGTCGGTCCCCTCTATGAGAATTTTCTAAGTTTCACTGCGATCATTGCTCATTCCTTGAATCTCACGATAACCCAGACTGAATTTATTCATCAGCCAATCTTGCCATCTGAGGAATTAAACTGGAGAATGTATTTTGCATTACCTCCGTGGCCAGTATATTCTTTCGTAGATTGGGACACCGAGATTGTACTCCATTCCCACATTGGTGTCTTGCCAACATTCTGTGTTATTTGCACAGGATACATTTCGTAATAACTACAGATTTCATTTCAATGAAGGTGAAACTAATTTCTTCCATCCCTTTGCATATATACCTCGCAATACCCTTTGCTTTAATTTTGCTTATTAACTCACTGCGTGAGTTCAGAAAAACATCCTACTGATTCTCCAGCGAGACCATATACTGTGTTTCTTCATTACCTGTGGCGACAAGACACATCTTCAAAGCATTGTAAAAAAGTTTTGTAAATTATGATTTTCCTATCATAAATGCGTTATTATTCTCTCGAATTTTGCTGACACCTTCTAAATATCTGATATCATGTCCTTTATAATGCAATCCAATAGGTTCCGTACAATGAATGAGAACTTACCTGGTCTGTGGTTGTCTACTGCCCCTCTTTGTCACTTTCAACAATGGGTTTGCTTTTGTAATCTTTCAGATGTCCTGCCTTTGCAAACTGTGTAGGAACGTAACATATTGATCCCCAAAGTAATCAATATGTGGATTGCTATTTCCTCTGAAATTCATTTAAAAAGTACTTTAGGTCTGTCAGACTTACCGCCGCTCAATCCAGCTGTCTTCCAAATACTACCTCGTTACTCTTATGAATGATTTCAATCTTTAATTACACATGGCCCATGGTCACTTGGTCTTTCTGGGAAAATTTCCTGATCTTACTCCTTGGAGACAGTCACAAAATAGCTGTTTAGCTTCCTTGTAATTTATCTATTCTCTACAATCTTTTCTGCACATTTATTGTTTCTCATTTGACCTCGTTTTCATTTTCCTTCAAGATATCGATAGAAAGTTTACTTTGCAGCCTTTGTGCTTCTTGTTAGTTTGCGTTCCTGTTCTCATGTTGATTTTCATATCAGCTTCGTGGTTCTAAATTGCTGGGAACTATGTTTCCCTGATTATCCATTCTAACAAAATATTTGGCATTTTTCTGAGACGGACCCAGCGATCTAATAACGATCATTACACTCTTCTGTTCACCATCATAGAGTCACTTTTGTTGTGGTCTTTTCAACTTGTAGGCGTAGATGGATATTTTGCACTTTAAAGTATTTCTATAACTGATAAACATTAGTCTACCTTCCTTTAAATCGTTTTTTTTTCACATATATTTCCAGCTCACTGAAGATGACTTGTCCCAAATAACGTAATGGCTTGCCTGACTCAGATGTATAGCCGTAAATTCATAACAAAAACCCTCTTGTTTTCAGACATCATTTAATATATAACTATCACGTCTATAAAAAAAACTCCTTCGCAACAAGGTTTTCAGTTAGCCCTTCTGATCACACAACACCAATTCAAAACAGCCGGATATTTAGCTCGGTGTTCAACTTTCTGCGAAAATATCTCATACATGCTCATGAAATCCACTTTTCACAACGGTTACTTGTTTAACACTGTTCAGATGCAACTTGAGTTTGTCCATTTTTTCTGCAGTTCATACAACATTGGATATCTGATTTCCTGTTTTATAACACGCCCAACATTTGTATTGCAGTTTTCATTTGATGTATAATTCCCATCAAAAGTTGACTTTCCTTGCCATTTCCAACCTCCACTTTACCAGATACAGTATATTCTGAGCAATGAGGGCCCTGGATATATTAATAGCAGATTCAGACGAGATCTTTCACGAGACCTATTTTAACATTGAGATCATTCATTCCTCTCGCCATTTTGACATTTTCACTCGGTCCCTCGTCATGCTAGTGGAGTCGAAAAAGGCAGTGAGCTGTCATCAATGTTGTGTATTCTCCAGACAGCAGAGACTGATCTAACCCGGATGGGACCCTTATAGCAGGTTGGCAAAGTATGTCTGCCACTGTTCAGGAATCAGTGAGATCACATCTGACGCAGTGTGTACGAATGCAGTCTCCTTACTGCAGAAAGTACATGTCGATTTGGAAGCAGCTCAGTGATGGGTTCGCGAAAGATGACTGCAATAAGGATGTCAGCTTATAAGCAACGCGTTGTCAGGTTGTTGCAATATCCATTGTCCTTTACAGGAATGAAAGATGATCTTTCATTGACATAGCAGAGAGAAAGGAGGGTCAGCAACAGAAGCCATTAACACTGCAAATGGAGTAATCCACTCTGCTTCTCCAGCCTGTTACATAGACCTTTCGCCCTGTTGCAACTGAAAAGGACGAGACAATTCAGTCCCTGTAGCTTGATATACTGAATCAAGACGAGGCCAATCAACCCATGAGGCCGTGATTTCAGGACCCAGAGTTGGCTGTATTAGCATTGGTATTCAGTTGCACAGCAACAAGGTCAGCCTATTCAGGCTCCTCATGTCTGCAGCACAGGAGCTGGAAGAGGGCACAAAGTGACTGGAGTTTGGTATACTGGAATAAAATAAGACTTGACAACCCATCGAGCCTGTTGCTCAGAAAGTGAAGAAGCATAAAATTACATTGAAATATTCTTGAAGGAAAGCAGGCGTTAACTCAGTTCGCTTGTCTGTAGAAATGGAACGGGTGAAGACAAGGCACTTTTTCAATACCATTTCCGCGATGCAGGAGTAGACCATTCAACATCTCGAGCGTTTATCAAAGAAAAGGAGGAGGTGTTTTCGCCCCTCAAACCGTTTTACAATAACAGGACGATTCCATGATCCCTCAAACGCCTTACACAGTAATAAGAGGGGACAAGCAGACCTTTAGCCTCTTACGAACAGCAGCAGAACAACAGCTGGATGATCAAGCCATTTAGTCTCTAATAGAGGAACACTGTGAGGGCAGTCAGCTCATCGAGTGTGTAATCTAGGTGCAGAATATTATCATTCAGAGGTTCATGCCCCTTACATGAGAATCTGAGCAGATATTTTAAAGCCTTGTGCTTGTTACACATGAATTGAAAGCGAAGGTAGTGATTATAGAAGGAGAAGGACTTGGAATGATCATAAAAATAGCAAGCAAACTATTAGGGTGCATTTTCAAGGAACTAATAACAGGAGATTTACACGGACAAATCAAAAGTAATCAGAGTATGCATGGTTTTATGAAGAATAAATCGTATTTGAATTATTTGTTCAATCTCGTGAAAGAAGTAAGAAACAAGGTTGACAATGGGGATCCTGCAGATTTAATATATCTGGATATCCAGAAGCAATTGCAGAAGGAGATAAGACTAATCTGTCAAATAAGAGCACCTGGTATGCAAAGTAACTCAATAGCTTGGATGGAGTTTTGGCCCAAAACAAAACGAAAAAAAGAATAGATCGGCCGTTTTCTCTTTGGCAACTTTTGGGAGTCATACAGCTCGCTCCTCAGGCACCAACAATTTGAAATATACACTGTTACATAGTTACAGGTTTGTAAAATAATGGAGGCAAATTTTCAGATGACACTAACACAGTTAGACATGTAAGTTTCAATGAAGGTGGATGAAGTTTCCAAATGAATATGGGTAGATTAGGCAAATTGAGCCAAAATTTGACAGTAGAATTTGATCGTGAATAATTATCAGTTGTGTCTACTTTGATGAGAGAAATAGACAGACAACATATAATCGAAGTGGTGAGAAACGTTACCGTGCTGAGGTACAGAGGAATCTGTGCGACCTTATTTGACGTGTGTGATCTCTGTGCATATTATAGATAACGTACATTCAAGTAAAGCAGGTAATGTCGAATGGAGGTGGAATTGCAGCATTAATTCCAAAAGAATAGTGTATACACGTTAATAAATGCTGCTACTACTATTCAAGTCATTAGTGAGATTGCAACTGGAGTACTGTGCCCAGTTTTGGCGCCCCGACTGGAGAAGCGTTGCAGTTCCATTGGAGGCAGTTCAGAAGAGGTTGCCTCGGCTGATTCCAGAGATGAGGAGTGTTTCTTGTGAACAGTGATTCAGCTGATCAGGCCTGTAGTCTCTGGAGAATGGCAGAATGAGAGGAGACTTCATTGAGATCTGTACGATGCTAAAGGTAATTGACAATGGAGACGTCGAGTGGATAGTTTCACATTTGGAGCAACCTCGAACAAGAGGCCGTAGTTTTAGCATAACGTGGAGCAGACTTAAAACAGCGGTGATGCCAAATTACTTCATTCAAATGGTTGTGAATCTATCCAGTTCACTGCCCCAGAATGCAGTGGATGCTGGAACATTGAGAAAACGAAGAGTTATGGTGAGCAGGCTGGAAAGTGGATCTAAGGTCGAGATGACATCAATCATAATCGTATTAACTGCCAGAGCAGACTCATGGGGCCGCATTTCCAAATACCTCTTGTTCATATTAAGCTTTCAAATAAACTGCTCAGGAACGGGGGAGGATTGGTGACCAAACAGAAAGCAGACAATCATAATAAAATAACCTTGATCAGTTTGACAGCATGAAACCAGTGCTATCATGCAGTGATCAGTGCTGAGTCTTCAACTATTTACAATCGAGACCAATGATTTGGAGGAGTGGAACAAAGGTACTCTAATTCAGGTTGGTGATGACAAAAAGATAAACAGCAAATTTAATTAACAGGAGGAGGGGGAGACTGCAAATGCTTATAAACCGATGTAGTGATTGAATAATTGTTTGGCAGATGGGATATAATGTGATACATAAGATGTTATGTTTTGTTTACCGGACGAATGGAACGTAGTAAGTTACTGAAATGGAGAGAAATGGCAGGACGTAATGACACAGTGAGTACTGGAGGGTTTGCTCTGACTCTTTGAGACATCAGAACTATTCTTCCATCTCCATCGTTGGCTTAGTTAGGTACTTAGGCTCACAGCGCCAGGGAACCAGGTTCAATTCCAACACCAAGCAACTGGCACTGCGGAGTTTGCACATTATCCCTGTGTCTGTGATGGCTTCCTACATGTGTTCCAATGTCATGCCACAACGCAAATATGTGCAGGTTAGGTTGGCCATTCTAAACCCGAGCTCATCCCAGGTTGTTCTCTGCCCCCTTGACCTGACCGAATGGATCATCTTCCTTCCCACCTATCCACTCTAGTCTTCCCATCGACCAATTACTTCCCACCTGCATCCACCTGACATCATTCATCTATCTTTCCCTGGCTGCCACTCCGTCCTCGATTTATTTTGCAGCCCCTTCCCCTTCACCATTGTTGATGTCAGTTTCTAACCTGAAACATCGTATCCAATGCTGTTTTACCTGCTGTGTTGTTGTCTTCCAGTTCCACACTTGATTGACTCATGCCAAATCACCCATCGTGTCGAAGGGGTGTGAAGGCTGGATGTGTTAGCCATGAGAAAATATCGGACTACGAGGATAAAATCGGGGATTCTGGGTGGAAAGCTATTTCGTGGATTAGTGTGGACTCGATGGGCGAACGGTCTGCTTCCACACTGTCGGGATTCTGTGATAATCTCTCTTATGGCCTGCTAACTAATGTTCCAAGTAGCTCCATTACTCACAGAACACAAGGGATGTTTTGTTGTGGTTGGTTGGGTGAGGAAGATGGCAGGGTGTGTTGAGCCTTTTACCAAAGGGGAAGCCTTTATTCAAGATTGTCCAATAAATCCTACACTGCATGTTCATGTGTCAGATTTACTGAAACTTTGACAGTTTCCTATTGACTAGGTGCGGATACGGCAGATTTCTCTCTCCCACCCAATCCACACACCCCAACAAAGATCCTCACGCTGTTTTCAGAGTTTCCCCTTTCTGAAGCCTCGTCTCCATTGGTTGTTCATGTTTCAGACCCAGATGCTCTAACGAACTCCCCGCATTCCGTTCAGACTTGGTCATCGAATCCCTTTGTCTCCCTGAATGACTTAGGCAAATCACAGCGCAACCTCCAGCAAACAATCAACAGCGCCTCCACTACTTTTTTCATTAACAAGTCAGTCAGAAGCCCCTCAGATACATGTTAGATGTCTGGTCTTTTGAGCAATTTCCAAGTGACCACCTCGTGTTGTTGACTACACTTCCAGCTGAGTGGAACAAGCACATATGTTCATTTTGTTAGGCATAGACCAAGTTCAAAGATATGAGTAAAGCGACAGAAAACACATATAAATGGAACATGACATGGGAAAAAACGTGGAAGTGAACAAGAACGTCGGCCACATATTTTTTTCTAAATTGTTTCCGCTCTTCATAAGGATGGAACCTGAAAATCGAGGGAAACCAACAGCAAAGGCTATGATAAGATTCAGTAGGGCTGATATTTGTCTTAAAAATGGATAATTAAGCAAAGGAGAACAAGTTGCAGAAATGTTGAAGATTTAGAAGGAATGTGATTAGTTGGAGTAGGGAAAGTTTGAAGGTCTCATACACACGATTGAGAACATGCTATAAAGGTAATGCAGCATCAAATAATGTGGTTCGTTATATGATATTCTGTATCCATCTCACAGAACCAATCTAGACACCGTAAATCCAGATGAGAAACAATGAATAGCCCAGGTTCATGCACTGATCAGTACAACAACAAACTCTACAGAATGGAACACAATGTAGGATTCACTATTGAATTGATTTATAAACTCGAAGTAAATAGTTGTTCAGCGCGTGCAAGGAACATTACTGAAGTGATCTGTAAATCCGGAACAGTTATTATTCGTTCATAAATCGTTGTGCAGAAAACCCCAGTGTATTGCACGGTGACACTGTGTGAAATCCATGATGGAAGTGACAGGATGTGCAGTTAACATCCATTTACAGTTCCCTAAATCCATTGTGCCATGACAGGGGTTGCTGGGGTGTGAAAATCACCGCCAGAGAGAGAGATGACGGTGGAAAGAGTTTAAATATCAACAAATGTGAGGGGCTTGAGAAATTAGTAGGGAAGTGGAGACTGACATAAAGTGTCGTGGTAGGACGTGTTCCCAGGTTTCAGGATGCTGAACTGAAGATATTTGGATTGCATTTTGCAACATGGGCCAGTGTTTCAATGAATGGCAGCTGAATGGGACATTAATGTGTGTTTGGATGATGGAGGTTTTTCTGCAGATTTGTAACTGGGGTCAAATGGTAGATAAGTGGCAATTACACCACGATAGCAGGTGCACGGTGGTCGTGGTGGATGGGCTGGTACAGAGGAGGACCATTGTCTTCCCAGACAAGTCCACGCCAGCAGACACCCTGAGCATGGACTGCACTCACTACCCAAATCAGTGTAGAAACTGTGGTTTGTCAAAATCTCCAACAAAACAGGACTAGCGTGAATAACCTTCCCGACTCAGCCAGGATAAATGCCACCGTATTGCCTCTGCTCTCTCACATTAACTGTAAATCTGTTTTATCACCTGACCCGAACAAGCCACATGTCCCATCGCTCTCAGGACTTCATCCAGCGCCTGTCCCCGTTGACTAGATTTATAGCTTAATATGAAAGATGGCGTTTTTGGCACTGGAGCGTTCTACTAATGTGTTAGTCCATATTCTGTTATTTTCCTTTAAATTCTCAAGAATATGGATCATGACAGCACTGCCTCTAGCAAATGATCTGACAACAACTGACCTTACTGGAGTATTGCTAAACTCAGAATATAAGAACATGAGATCACGAGAACAAGAATGTATTGCCAGTGGAGGATGTGCTAGTGGAGGAGGCGGACGTCTGGCCCTTCAAGCCTGATCCTCAATGTAATGAGATCATGGGTAATCTTTTAGTGTCCTCAGCTCCACTTTTGCACCCTCTCACAATATTTCTTAATTCCTTGATTCATTATAAATTTATCTGTGTTAGCTTGAAAAGCATTCAATGAGGACGCCTCAACTATTTCACTTGGCAGTGAATTTCTCAGCTTCACAACGATTTGAGTGAATACCTTCCTCCTCCATTTGGTGCTCAACCTGCTCCTCTTAAACGTTAGGCTATACACTCTTGTTATAGTTTCATCCGCCATTGGAAATATCCACCCTGCTTCTGTCCTATCTATTCGTTTATTAACTTTTTAAAAAATATTTCTATGAGATCCGCCTCCTTCTGCTCAATTCCGACGAATATAATCACTGACTACTCAGTCTGCCCTTATCAGCTGAACCTCTCAATTCCGAAATCAACCCAGTTAATCTCATCTGCACATCCTCCACTGCCAATACATTATTTTACAAAGTGAAGGGATAAACGCTAAACACAGTACTCCAAAGTGGTCTGGCCAGCTACTTATACAGCTGCAACATACATTCAAACCCTTTAGTACAAAAGTCCATTTGCCTTTTTTAGTTACATGCTGCACCAACAGACTAAAATTCTGTGACTCGGGCACAAGAACATCCAGGTCCCTTGCACAGGAGCACACATTGACAAGCAGCAACAAAGCACTGGACTCTACTCTACGTCACAGGAATAGTGTAGACCTGCTTGGCTAACAGTGAAGAGATAAATACAGTGAAGAGGTACTTGCTTAAATTCAGATTGAAAAATGTTACTCATGGAATTTAGAAGGGATCAGTCTGAGATCTTCAACATTTTATAATCTAGATTAACGACTTGGAAAAAGGCGCTGAATGGCTTGGTGCTCGGTTTCCGAGGACAGCAAGGTAGTCATGCAATTAGACGTCAACTGGATACAGAATGTTTACAATGGGATTTAGACAGAGGAGGATCATGAGTAAACTTCCTGTAAAACAATTTTAGCAATGTGGGTTGTGTGTAGGCTGTGCTTTCAGAAAGGCAAAAACAAAAGTAAAGTATGCACCTGGAGAAAGATTGCACTATTCAATGATACGGAGTGATTTGTGCATCCAGTACATAAATGGCATCAGTTAGTCTGAAGATGCATAAAGTGATTTGGAAAGGGAATGGAGTTATACTAATTCATGCAAAGGATATCTTCTATGATATTAAGGATGTTTTTCTGCCTCTGTACATGGCATGGCTGAGACTAAATCTGATGCATTGTGTGAAGTAATCAAGCCCTGAAATGAAAAACGTATCAGCTGCATGATTAATAGGTTTGCTGCTGATATCAAAATAGATGGTGTAGTGGATAGAGATGAAGGTCGCCTCAGCATAAAACGGGATCTTCATCAGATGGGCCAATGAGCCGAGGAGTGGCAGAATGAAATTAATTTCGATAAATGTGAGCTTTGGACATTTGAGAAAATGAATTTGGGCAGGACCCACACATAATCGTGCTACCCTTGGAATTGTTGCCGAAAAAAGAACCCTACGTGTTCAATTGCATTGTTCCATTAAAGTGGGGTCGCAGATGCAGAGGTTGGTGAAGAACACGTTTGGTCTTGTTGCCGTCAGAGCATTCAACATAATAATTACGAGGTCATGATGCGGCTGTGCAGGTCATTTGTGAGGCCACGTTCAGACTACTGTGTACAATTTGGGATGATCTGCTAAAGGAACAATGTTGTTAAACTTGAGATGGTGCAGACAATATTTACAAGGGTATTGCTATGATTGGAGGATTTGAGCTAAATGTGGATCCTGAATAAGCTGTGGCTGTTTTTCCTGGAACATTGGAGGTGGTGGAGTGTCATCATTGAGGTGTAGACAATCATGACGGACATGGATAAGGTGAATAGCCATGGCCTTATTCCCAGGGAACACGAGTCCAAAATTCGAGCGCATAGATTGAAGCTGAAAGGGGAAAGATTTTTAAGGGACCTTCTGGGCAAATTTCTTATGCAGAGGATGTTGTCTCTACTGAATGAGCTGCCATGGAAGTAGTGGCATTTGGTACAATTAGACATTTAAAAGCCTTCTGAATGTGTACAGTAACAGAAAGGATTGAGTTATATGGGCCAAATGCAGGCTTATGGGGTAAAATCCGTTTAGGATATCTGGTCAGCGTGGACAAGTTGGACAAAAATGGTCTATTTACATACGATTTGACATCTCCAATTTGATAAGAAGGATGAGGAGAGATGCTAAAATGCAATTTCGAGTCGGAATTCTTGTCACGGGAAGTCTGTGATGCCTCTATGTTTACAGCTCAGTTCGTTAGACATTTGACGTAGAAACGAATTGAAGATAATGGGATTCAGACGGAAAAGTGATTCGGAGTACTCTACCAGATCAGCTATGATCTTGCTGCCTGGTGCGGAACATTCAATGTATCTAATGCGTCATCCCTGCTCCTCAGTCCTATGTTCCATTCAGCCCTTCAAAACTGCTAGACACGAGCAGTTGGATGCTACTTATATGTGTGACCCGATGCACAGAAACAGAGGAGACCTATCACTTCCTGAAGACTGTTGCACACGTTTTGGATAGATTAGAAAAGGCAATTTGAGAACCACGCTGCTAAAAAAGAGGTCCCTCATCTCTCTTTACAAATTGTAGTTTACTTGATGGTTATACTATTCACCCAGGTTAATTGTGAATAAAGCCCCCATGCCTCAGGAAATGATGAGTCACAGAATCCTCTGCTTTCCCGATTGCAGCATTCAAAAACTGAACTGGCATGTAAATACTATCCAGTAACCTTCCAAAAGCAGAATGTGAGAACATCAGAAACAGGAACAGTGCATTCAGCTCCCACAAGCTTGCTGTGCCCTTCAATAACATCATGGCTGATTGGCCGAGGTCTCAAATCCTCTTTAATGCCCAATTATTCATCGCCCTCAACTCTTTGATAGGTCAAAAGCCACGTAGCTCTTACGTAAATACTTTTAGTAATCTAACTCTTCTCACTCCTTGGAAGCAAGAATTCCTGACATTCAATAATCTGAGGTTGAAGAAAACATTTCCTGCTCCCACACCAGCACCTATTGCCGTGAACAAAACAGCTACAAATAAGGGTAAAGAATGATTTGCCACGATACCAACGCAGCATTTATCTGAGGATCGTATCAAGGATACCGAACGATTAATGGGAATCAGTGTAAATGTCCCCCTGGTTGAAGTGATTGAAGTACAAAAGAAGATGGTTGTGTTCAGGAGACATCAATCCTCTCAGTCTCAGGACATCTCAGCAGGTTTTCCTCAAGGTCGCTTCCAGGCAAAAACATCTTCAGCTGCTTCATCAATGTCTTTCCCCCATCATAACATCAGAAGTGTGCGTGTTCACTGAAGATCACACACAAAATTCTCAGAACAAATGGTTACCCTACAGCTCCTGAAGTACTCTATGTCCACGTACAGAAAACCAGGGACAATATTCACGCTTGTGCTGTTCAAGCTTACGTAACATCCGTGCAAACGTAATAAAAGACACTGCACATGTTCAAAGTTAAATAAAAGATTTCATTCAGCAACTCACATTGGTTTCACAGGAACATGAGAGATTCATTCAGCCCATTGAAACTTATGGATAAGAAGAGGAAAAAGCCAATACAGTCGCCCCAGGCTACTAAACACGATCAAAAGGGGTGAAGTGTTGTGGACAAGACCGGAACCTCTCAAAATTGTTTTCAAACGTACACTAAATTTACCGTTTTCTAATTTTAACGACAGATGTAAAATGTCTGAGCCAGATGAAATGCGAATGGTCAAACTGCTTGATATGTAATAAAACGTAATTACTTTAATACATTAGATAAATAAAAATCAATGACACGGGAATCGAGGGTTACCTAATTGTATTAGAAAACTGAACAAATAATTGATGCAGTAACTATTAGTAATTATTTCTTCCAATAAAATTACATCCTATAAAGAAACATCTTGGCAAAAAGGAAAATTCAGACACAAATTCTCACAAGCAGTTCTCCAATCCAGGAGGAAAATAATATCCAGAGAAAATTCACATATAGTAGCATCCAGGAGACATTCACTGAAGCTTACAACTCTGTTGAAAACCCAATCGCCTCTGATGCTAATGAGAAACCAAATGTCAGAAAGCCTAATCTACGAGAGCTGGCACTCTATTCAAGCTGCATTAAAACAATCTCAAGGCCTCTCAATTTGTTTATTTAAGTGGCCTTAATTAGTCAATTTGGTAGTTCACATTCAATCCCTTTCTTAAAAGAAACAAGAGTAATCCAATCTCCTAAAACGACAGCATCCTCATACGAGGCAGGGCATCAAGTTGTTAATTAGGCACGAGGATTAGCCCATTCAGGCCCTTGACTTACTTGCACAGGGACCGAATATGTCAACATGACAAAGAAATTGAGCACATTACGCAAAGATAGACTGCTCCACGTTGTCCCTCGTGCTTCCATTGCGCATGGTACACATGTGCTACTTTAGCAGTGATTTCGATAAGTCAGGAAGGAAGCCAAACGTCTTGTGCAAAGTCTGATTTACGCAGCTTCCATCTCCAAGAAGGCAGGCTGGTCTTCTCTATGGAGGTCAGACCACTGTGAGATGAGATTCTCTACCGTGTGTAAACAGGCTCTTCGGCCCAACAAGTCCAACTCGGCCAATCCGAAAAGTCACCCACCCAAACCCATTCCACGACCTGATATTTAACCCTGACTAACCCTCCGAACACTGTTGGTAACGAAAGGATGGCTGACTGTTTCAGAAGGGAAATATTGCAGTTGCTTTCAGGGATCGTTAACAACGTGACGTTCAGTGCAGAGACGCACAGCGATTGCACATTAACTTTAATTATTCATTCAGAAGGAGTGTACCTATCTCTCAATCGTCTTGGGATGCCGCAGAGGCATACAGAGAATGTGAAATGCTCTATTAGACTGCTGAATAGACTCTGTAGCTTGAAATAACGCTTATCTTCAAAATAATTATCTTATCTGGTGCATATGATCTGCATATCCTTGGTCTGCCTGTACTGCTCGCAAATAAATATTTCTATTGTATATCGTTACACGTGACAATAAATCGAATATACCAGTCCTGGTTAAGTACCGAATTTCTCCTCTTGTCAATGTCCCTTTTGCAAATAACTGACCACTACCAACTGTTGAGCTTCAACGCAATGACCTATTCTTCTTTCACAGCGCTACAAATTAAACACTCAGTTTCTTCATTCTCTCTTTATGGTAACACCATCTGATTTTGTTGTATTCCTGACAAAGCATACCAACTCTGTACACAGTAATTCAAATACTCTCTCAGCAAGGCTCTACAATTGCAGGCTCGTGTCCTTTCTTACATATTTGAATCAGCTTACAATGAAGGATATTATACCGTTTGGTATCCCCATTATTGATTCCCCTCGGTGTAATATTGTTGGTGACTCGTGATAAAGGACATTGGTTGTGCGTTTGGACAACAAGATTTACAAACCTTGCTACATTTAATCAGCCCAAAAAGAGATCATGCTAGTTGTTCCTTATATCGAAATCATTTATCTGCCTTGCCAATTGCTATGCTCCAACCACGAATACATGTGATACATGAGCAGAACTGAAGGGAATTATTTATGCTATACTTCTCAATCCAAGTATTATATTACCCTTTACACGTGGACATTTGCATAACTGTCAACAAAAATCTTAAAATTAATCTGCATATTCAAATACACCGCTCCCACTTATTCCTAATTATGAATTCCTCAACTAACACAGACTCCATAGACTTCTCAAAGAAAATGTCTTCATCCTGGAGCTAGGCTGACTCTGCCATTTCATATCACGATTCCCCAAATGTCTCGTTATCACATTTCTGATAAAAGGTTTCTTCTGTTTCCCCTCAGCACTAACATCTTGTTGTCACTTTTTTTTTTGTTTACCCTCCCAATACTGTTTTAAATATGCAGGGTTACATTAGCTAATTACCAGTTTTCAGAATCCTAAGAATTTTGAAGTATTTTCGATAATTCTTTCTTATAGTTACAACGTTGAAAATTGCATTATACTAAATAAATTGGAAACGTTTCCAGTTAGATGGGTCAAGCGTTTACAGGTCTGACGAGGCTAGTTTGGGATTATTGTTGGCAAAGACGTATTGGACCAAAGGGACTGTTTCCATGCTGTTTTCACTCCATAAATCTTTCACTAGCTCCATTGCCACCTCCACGAATACTTTGGGTTGGATTTTATCTGATCAGCAAATTACCAACCTTCACTCAGTTAGTTCACCAATTAATATTTCATTACGAATTCTTATCACCCATAGTTTCTCATTTGCAGTCGACATTTCATTCTGCCCTGCAGTATTTATGGAAGATTTTCTGTATGTTCCTCCCTGGAAGCAGAACTAAACTACTACCGTCTGCAGTTTGCAGAGATGGCCTGTCATTGAGTGAATACATCGGAGGACTGTAGTTGGAATATGTTGGACGGGGCACCCACTCCCGTTCGGAATGTTCTCGAATCAAAACAATTCAATTCATCTGTTTCTTCATGATCACTAAATACACAATCCTCTGCCTTGTGTGTGTTTGCAGGCTATCCGGAAAGAGATGACACAAACTGTGATCACTTAATCTTAGAATCAAACTAGCTTCACACTTTGCACGTGGCAACAGTCCAGTTGGAGACAAGAATAAGTTTTTGATCAATATATTTGTAACTGGAAGAGTGGTCCGAAGGTAACTGCAACTGGAAAGGTGGATATGATGGTTTATTTAGAAATAGCACTCAGATAGAACTGAAGACTGGGGAAATTATGGAGGTGGCAACCGACAGGTTTGGTGACAGGGGAAATATTGATGCACAAATTAAGTGGGAGATAATTGAGCCAATCATGTTTATGTGCACGTTTGCTCCTCTTCAGATGTTTGTAAATAATGAAGGTTATGAAAGTCGTGGAACAGGAATGGAGTTTGAGACAGGAAGCAAATGCAATATTTTGTATCGTTGCCAAATATTGACAACAATAGTCACAACAATCAAAATGGTTTGCAGACTAAATAAATGGGCACAGATATGCTTACCCAGAACACCAACAAGAGCGAGGATTGGATAATAACCCGCCTGAATAATCATCAATACACATTCTATCCGTTTTTCTAACCATTTACCATCGACAGAAAGACAATAAAGAGCCGGGAATAAACTCCTGTCCATTGTTGGAACATTCAAATCTGATGTTCTCAGATTCTGATTCATTGTTCTCTCATTTCCATTAAGATTTCTCAGATTCTCATCCATTAATGTAAGATCCCAGTCTATGGTTCTAAGATTCCGATCACAACTTCTCTCTTGAACTGCTTTTCCCTATCATTGACGCTGCCGCAGATACAATGTGATGACACACTGAAAAAAGACCCTTATGAATAGAACAAGGAAACTCTCCAGTGACATGATTAGTATCCACAGAGACTGACATCAATCATAGCCACTGAGAAAACATTTCCAGTAAACGCCTTTCACAACAACAATTTTAAAATCGCCTGCTATTGGTCTTGTTGCCCATCTCTAAATGCTCTAACAATGTTAGAAATAATGGAGAAAGGTGGTGTTTTTACTTCACAGGCTCATTAATTTCTTGCTTTATGCACCCACAAAATTGTATGCACCAAACGTCCAAAGAGCCAATAGAGAGGTGTACTTCACTGAAGTACCTTTAACCATAACAACTGCCAAACTAACAAAAACTTTCTCTGCGCACAGTTTCCCATAACACAAACAGGAAATGCGGATTTCTTCAAACTTTTCTCTAGCTGCTCTGGCAATGCAACATTTTGTCTTTAAAGAGACACACTTCAATAATTTTCTTTCTGAAACTGCAAACATCTTAGTGCACAATTATACACCCTTTCGTTTTCAGATTTTTTGGCCTGAACCAAAAAATAAATGTCAAATCTACGATAGTTTTGATTCTTGGAATTGAAAGATCAGAAACAGGATCGATGAGACAACCTGAAGAAAAATGAATGAATAGTGGACAATGGCTGCTGAGACTGGAGAAGAATAAAGTGACATATCCGAGAGAAATAAAAGAAACATTTGGAAGAAGTAATGGCGAGTGACATTGAAAACATGATAGAATAACTTGAAATGGAATTGACAACAGCTGTTTGTATCCATATTGTTTAGTGCGTGTGTGCAGACAGGTACGTTTGCTCGGATGCGCACAAGGCATTCAGAATGCACTACGTAGAAACATTTATCAAAATATGATGCACATGATGCATAATCTTCATAAAACATAATGTGATATTCAGCAGAGATGTTATGTTAATCTTATGTCAAGGATTCCCCCTCTCTGGGAGTCCCTGATCTCGTTTGTCGAACTTTTTACTATGTGTGTTATCCATTTCTGCCATTGGTGTCCCACCTTACTTCAGTTCATCAACTTTCTACCTCGACATCATTACGTTGGCCTTCTGGATTCTGCCAACAGTGGATGTCTGCCATATTATTGGAGATTGAATTTCTGGCATCAGACCAAGCATGAAAACTAGCATTTGAACATATTATTCTGTTGTACATACAGCACATAGAGATTGCCAAAACAAATAGAGAAGGACATCTACTTATGTCAATAATCTTGTTTTCCCTATTTTCCCATCTCGGCGTCTGACTTCTATCTCTCGCTCTTTATATCTTGTTCATCAATCTTGCAATCGTTCTCCGAATTACAACACTCAACGCCACCCCCCTCCACCCCATCAACTTAGGTCTGTTGCTCACGTTTGGATGTGAAACGATTATGATTGAATTATGTAACGGCAAAGACATGAGAGAGGAATACACCAGAGTTGATGCGCAGGGCAGCCCAGGACAGAAGGTTGTGCAACAGCAAAGGCAGGAGTTTCTGGGGATAATTCAGAGGCACAGCTGATGCTCTTTTCAATTAATAAGAAACATACTCAGGGGAAGACAAGGTGGATAATGTAAGTCATGGGCAGCATGAAAGCAAAGAGAACGCACACAGTGTGGTAAGGATTATTGGGAATGCATAGGATTGAGAAGATTTTAAAAAAAACAACCCACGATAACAGAAAACGTCATCGGTGTGGGGGGGGGGGGGGGGGAGGAGATGAAATTAGACAGTCGGATTGTTAGCAATAATAAAGAAGATTGCAAGATGTTTTTTGATATATAAAAGATAGAAGAAGGAGGCAAATGCATGTGGAAATAAAAGCTATTCAATGAAGAATATTCACATTCACTATGTTGTCCTTTCCTCCCCCCAATTTGCCTTTTCCACCTTAATAGAAAAAATCAGTTGATCTCAGCCTCCCGTAAATACAAAGAGTTTGTCACCATAGATCTCTGCGGCAAGGTGATTGTACCTCACATGTAAGAAACATGCCTGAATGCTTTCAAAAAATAAAGATTTCCACACTGACATCCTGGCCTTAAACGTGGACACCTCCTTAACAAATGGATTAGTGTGGCTTGTGAGGACATGAAACCATAGTCTCAATATTAAGACATTTACACCTAATCCAAAGGGAAACTAACTTTACAGCAATGACAATGAGCTGTAGTCACAGGGAGAAGACAAAAAAGTGATATCCTATTGCTTTGCAGAACTGTCTGGAGCTTGACTATTTACTAGAGGCACAGGGCTCTCACGGTGTTGTTATTAGCTCCAATTGTTGCACTTACATACCGGATGCTTCGGACAATACACTCACATCGCGGATAACAGAAACCTGGCGGCCAATATAATCCAGCAGGTGTGTGTAATCCGCTAAATTTGAATGAAAGTAAAGCTCCTTCAACATTACTAGCATGATGGAGACAGCAAGGGTTTAGACAACCTGCGGTGCTCTCTCTTCAGTTTTTAACTGAAAGTAAACTTAAAACAAAGCTACGAGAATATTGGCTCCATCACAAAAAAGCACGCAGGATGCCGATATGATCGGTTTATATAAACAGAAAACATAACTCTTCTCTTTAAATCTGAATGTAAATGTCTCTCTACAATCTCTCCATAAAACAATCTCAGGACAGGCAAAGCACAGCACGAAATATTGACCAAAGCTGTCTCTGCTATCTCCCTCAGCAAAACTCTCAGGACAGTTACAGAATATCGTGAGACAGAGGGTAAAGCTTACCCTGTACTTTGCTCATCTACCACTCCAGGGACCGGTGCAGCAAATCATTGGGTACGGAATAAAGATCACTCTATCCAAAAAAGGGAAGAAAACTGCACATGCTGAAAATCAGACACAAAGTCAGAAGCTGATCAATCACGCAGGCAGCATGTTGGCTCATTATCTCGTACTGTTCCCTGACAGCGCTAGGAACTTCATTCGATTCAACCTCACATGATTGTGTGGAGTTTGTACATTCGCCCCATGTCTGTGTGGGTGTCCTCCAGCTTCCTTCCACAATCCAAAGATGTACAGGTTAGGTGAATTGGCGACGGTTAATTTCACGTTATGTCCAGGGATGTAGTTTGCGTGCATTAGGAATGTGTAAATGCAGAATAATAGGGAAGGGGAATGGGTCTGGGTGGGTTACTCTTTGGAGGGCTGTTTTAGACTTTTTTGGGGCGAATGGCCTTGTTCAACATTGCAGGGATTCTATGATTCCAAGAATCTCAGCTGGTCTGCCAGCGACTGTGAAGAGAAATCAGAGTAACTGTTTCGAGTCCAGTGACCCCTCTTCAGAACACTTCTGAAGAAAATATTAAGTCTGTTTTTCTCTGCACCATGCTGAAAGATCACTGTGGACTGTTCCGATCTATCATTCAAGGAGAAGTAACACAAAAGGTTACATTCGGATTAAAGATCCCCCGACACAGGCCCTTGTCACATACACAGGCGATGTTCAGCATGCTTGTTAGATTATGATTAAACCACATTTTTACATTGTCTGAAACAAACTCTCCCAGGACATGTACAGCATGGCGTGAGACGTGAAGTGATGATCCTCGGACACTAGCCATTTGTAAATGCATAGAACATATTAAGTATGGAAATATTGATTAAATCAGACCCAACACTATCCTCATCAAATACCGAAGGAGAGGTATATCAAAGGTTTCTAAAAACTCATATCTCGCTCCACACTGCCACCATCAAACAATCTCAGGACAGATTCAGCACAGACCCAGATACAAATTAAAGCATCATATTTCCTATTCCCAGAAAATGTTCCCAGCGGAACGACAGATCTGTTAAGTTATAAACTGAAACTCCACTTACATTGGTTCTTGTCAAAAGACAGGCAATGAGAACCATTGTTGTGACACTAATTCAATGATGTGTTTCAAACCACTCACACCCCCGCATATGATCACCATCAAACATTCCCAGGAAAAGAACAGCCTGGGATTGGATACAGAGTGAAGCTGCACCTGTCTCCAATCAAAGACTGATGCGTGCTCGACCCACCCACTCCACGTTTCTAAATGAATGCCCGTTCATGTTCGATGAGAAATGTACTGGTTAGGTCTGCACAATGATCCCCGGTGGACACATTATCTGGTTGCATTGAGCAGTGCATTAGTCTAGTCTGTACAGTTCACCATGGTGAACAGATATATCATTAGGGTTTATAACGCCTGGGCTGGTTCTGTCTGGTGGATCCAGAACGTGAGGTAAATAAGTGTTTCTGTTGATTTGGCAATGCATTTAGACATATTTTCGTTCCTTTGATTGAACTCGCCCAAGTCTGACTCCTTAACCAATACCCTTCCTCTATCGACATTAATATTTCAGCAACTTGTTCTCCATGAAGAAATTGTCCTATTATAACAGGAATAACTTCGCTGTATCTTTCCCTGATCAGAAGAGCAAAGGGGTTAGGAGCAGAAGTAGGCCGTCCAGCCCTTCGATTCCGCTCCGCCAATCAATAAGATTTGAGCTAATCTTTTCGTGGACTCAGCACCACTTAGCCACGCTCTCACCATACGCCTAAGTTCCTTTTCCTAAAAATCTACATTAGATTTAAAAGCGTTTACTGAAGTAGCATCAACTATTTCCCTGGGCAAGGAATTCCATGGATTAGCACCCCTGTGGGTGAATAATTTCCTTCTTAATTCAGTCCGAAATTTGCTGCCTGTCATCTTGAGGCTAATCATTCTTTTCCGAGCGTCACCTGCGAGATGGAAACGTCCTAGCTTCGATTTTATCGATTCCGTTCATAATTTCATAAGTTTCTTTAATATGCACCCTCTTTTGAATTCCAATGCATAGAATCCCATTGTACTCAGGGTCTCCTTTTAACTCAACCGCCTCAACTCCAGAATCAAATATTTGAACATCTTCTTCACCTGCTCAAGTGCAAATTCATCCTTTTTCAAGTAAGGAGACTGAAACTGTGCACACTACTCCAGGTGTGGTTTCACAACTTGTAAAGCTGCAAAATCACGTCACTGCTTTTGAACTCAACCCCCTTAGCAATGATGGACAAAATTTCATTTGCATTCCTAATTACTTGTCGTACCTCCAAACCAACTTTCTGTGATTCGTGCGGGACACCCAGGTCTCTCTGCCCAATAGCAGTTTGAAACGTTTTGCCATCGAATTAATATTTTTTCACAGATACTCCAACCAAAATGGATAAATTCACATTTCTTCACATTATATTCCATATCCCAGACATTTGCCACTCACTTAATACATCTATGTTCCTCAATAATGTTTCACAATCTTCTACACTCTGTATTCTGCCACTCATCTGCGTGTCATCTGCAAATTTGGACACGGTACACGTGGTGCCCAACTCCAAATCACCCATCTAAAAGTATATAAATGCAGTCCCCCCACTGAACCCTGAGGTATACTACTAGTCACTGATGGCCAGGCAGAATAACACTCATTTATCGACACTTTTTGCATCCTGTCAGTTAAACAATCATCTATCCATGCTAATATTTTATACTTCATGCCATACATTCTTCCCTTATGCACCTGCCTTTTGTGCAGCACCTTGTCGAATGCCTTTTGCAAATGTAGGTAGTCCACATCCACTTGGACCCGTTGTCGACCTTTATTGACTTGTCTTCGTAGAATTCTAAAAGATTTTTTGAACCATGACCTACCTTTAATGAACTATTGTTGCGTCAGTCAATTGGGGCACTTTATTTCGAGATAATCTACTATTCCTTTCTTGATAATCGACTCAAGCATCTCCCCCACTACAGTGGTTAAACTAACTGATCTATAGTTCCCAATCTTTGTCGATGACCCTTTTTAAACAATGGTGTCACATTTGCCAATCTGATGCGACTGCCGAAGGCACCGACGAATTTTGGAAATTTGCTACCAGTGCACCGCTATTTCTCCCGCCATTTATTTTAGTACACTGGGATGCATTTCATCAGGGCCAGGAGACTTATCAATTCTTTGCTCCATTAGCTTGCCACACACGAGCTCTTCTGTGATAATGATTGTTTCCAGGTCCTCATCTACCTTGGTCTCTTTGTAATTTAATGGCATATTATTAGCGTCGTCCAATGTAAACACGAATTCAAAATACCTGTTCAGTACCTCGGCCGTTTCATTACACACCATACCTAAATGCTTCTTTTCATCCTCCAAACGACCAAAGTTTACTTCAGCTACTCTTTATCGTTTAATTCATTTATAGAACTGTGGCTATCTGTCTTCATATTCTGTGCAAGTTTTTTTCATGATGCTCTTTTTTATAGAATTCCATCAATGTGGAAACATGCCCTTCAACCATACAAGTCCACACCGATGCTTTGAAGGGAAACCCATCCAGTACCCTTTCCCGTACCCTATATTTACTGCTGCCTAATGCACTTAACCTACACATCCCTGAACACGGATGGACAATTTAGTATGGCCACTTCACCTAACCTGTACATGTCTGAACTTTGGAGAAAACCGGAGCAACCGGATGAAACACACGCAGACACGGAGACACTGTGCAAACTCAACGCAGGCAGTCGCCAGCTACTGAAATCGAACGTGGCTCTCCAGCAGCAGTGCTACCCACTGAGCCACCGTTCCACCCATTAATCTTACTTTTCTTTATACCACCGTTTGTGACTTTCTGTTGACATTTAAAACTTCCCAGGCTTCCAGTTTCATTCAGTTTTTGCCTTCCACTTCAATTGGATAGCCTCCTTTATTTCCTTACACACCCATCGCAGATTTCCCGTCTTCTTGCAGTCCTTCTGTTACGGTCGTAACAGTCTTCCTGCTTAATTTAAACCGCCATCAGACACACGATTTAGCCCATGCAATAACGTGTGAAAATTCGAGAGGCCAAGAGTTAGTTAACACAATTGTAATAGCTTTATTTCTTAAAGTATAACAGAAAATAATTTGCTAAAAACTGGAAAGTACTCTTTCCTCGACCTATCATTTTTCTTCCCCTTCTACAGTATTAGTCCGATAAAAACCCAAATTAATATTTTCCAAAATTCAACTTTTCAAAAACCACCCGGACGTCGAATCTTCTTTTCTTCATCACAGCGATTGCTTCGTCACAGGTTACTGATCGATAAGGATAGTTTGAAGAGAGCTATTCTCTGGACAGTCTGCAGATGTAATTGGCTTTGGGGTTCTCCTCCAAATGTTCAGTTTTCCCTGATCTTATGCCCGTAAAGCATCGGATTGTATCATGGGCTTTTGTGGTTGTCAATTCAATCATACTCAATTGTGTACTCAATTCAGACTTGGTTGGAGTTTGGCATTTCTGGTGTTGTAATGTAAATTGATTAGCCGAATTCGAACCTGTTTAGTCGTTTCCAGGCAACCGGCTGAAGAAGTTGTTCGACAAAATGATGTGTTTTAACTTTTTCAGAAGACTTGGTGCTGCGTCAGGAAGTTCTGCTAGCTTTCAATACTCTTAGTGGGACAGTGCACCCACATCTTCATAAAACTTCTTTTTCATGAAATGCTTTTGTTGAGAAGTTTTCAGAAATTGCGTTGAAAGTCCTCTACTGCTCGTCAACTGTCCCACCATAAAATCTTCGGTTCCAGTCTACATTAGCCAGCTCCTCCCTCATTTCATAGTCGCTCCCCTTGTTCATGGACAGGCCCCGATGTTAAATTTTAAATTTGCACTCTCTATCTGTATTCTAAATTGAACCACACTGTGCTCACACCTTCCAAGAGGATCCCGAACTGTGAGGTAATTAATTATCCCTGTTTCAATACACAGGACCAGATCTTGGACAGCTTGGTCGCTCGTCAGTTCGTTTACACACTATTCAAGAAAAATGTTATCGATACATTCAACGAACTCCTTCTCAAGGCTATCCTGACCGAAATGGTTCGACCCAACCTCCATGTGGATTAAGATCCCCTACGATATTGATCGTACGATTTTATACGCATTAGTTATTTCTTTGCTTATTGCCCGCCGCAATGTGATGATATTATTTGGTCTGCATTTTCTACGCCTGTCAGTGAATAGTTTCTCTTAGAACTTCTAATTTTCATCAAATTGGATTCAAACTTATTCTCCATAGAACCTACATTGTCTCCCTGGACATCGCTACCTAGAAGAGCTACCTCCCTTAACTTCCTGTCGGTCCTTCTGAATAGTCTGATATCCCTGGATATTTAACTCTCAGTCGTGACCATTCAGTAACCATGTCTCCATAATGGCTACCAACTCATGTTCGTTCACGATGATTTGCGATTCTAACTCATCAACCTTGCTACGAATACTCCGAACATTTAGGTAACGTGTTTGTCATACTGACATGATTCACATCTCTAATATCTGCTCAGCTATCCTCCTATTTGTTTTTTTCATGGTCCGCCTTGACCATGAACCCTCCCCAATACGTGCTAACCTGCTGGGTTTTTTTTTGTATTTATCATCATATTTCCTGTCGCTTTCCCTTTCCATTTGCCACTGCGCCCCCCACTTGCAAATTAATAGTCCTAGTGAACACACATTTTCTACTTTTCGCTAAACTACTGGTTCCAGATCGTTCAGGTGGAAACTGTCCCATTGGTACAGATCCACACGTTTCCAAAAATGATGCCAGTGCTGTATAAAATGGAACCTCTCTTTCACACACCATTTCCTTTGTCATCTGTTCACTTCCTTTTTTAATCCCTTTTCCAACTGCACTTAGCTCAGGCAATATTCCAGAGATTATAATTCTCCAGGTCATGTTCATTAATTTCCTTCCTCGTGCTTGATAATGCCTAAACAGGTCCTCCATTCCAGACTTGCTTATGTTGCTCGTCCCACCGCGGACCACAACAACTGGAACTTGCCCCTCCCGTTCCTATATCCTTTCAAGCCAGTCAGAGATGTCTGCATCCTGGCACCGGGCAAGCAACACATCATGCAAGACTTCTGATCCAGCATACAAAGGATACTAATATCTCCCTAATTATAAAGTCCCCTTGACTACTACTTGTCTTTTTGATTCGCCCCTCTTGAATGGCCTTGCGTACCACAGTGCTGTGGTCAGCTGGCACTTCTTCCCCATAGCCGTTTGATTGATCCATACAGGAAGCAAGAATCTCATAACTATTGAATTTGGTCAAAAGCTGAGGCTGCTCTTCTCCTGAACTCAGGATCGTCCTATCTGCCTCACTTGCCTGTTGTCCCTGATCACGAACTGAATTTCACTTAATTAATCCACCAGGTGTAACCACCTCCTGAACAAAGCGCCCGAGTAACTCTCCCCCTCCTGCATATGCCGCCGTGTTTGCAGCTCAGATTCCGGATCATCAACTCTTATTTTTGTTCGAGGAGGATGGCGGGTTGGAGGCACTATAGGTGTTCAGCACGTTCAGGCACTGTCCAAATATATTCCCGGTAGTTCTTTGGTCCTTGGCCTCCCCTCTCTGGTTGTTCCTGTAAATGCGTTAGTGATTCAACTTCACCGGCTGCTCCTGCTGCTAAAACAAAAAAAAGTCCCAGATGCTCAAGGTAAGTTTTCAATCAGTGATTCATCTTCCGGACAACCCCCTAGCCTCCGCTCCCCCCTTCCTGCTGCTGAAACAGAAATCTCTGTTTCTCTTTTGTACCCTGCTGCTTTTACGTTTGATGGCATTTGTTTACATCAGACGAAAATGTTTTTTTGCACAGAGAAAATTGCAATCAGAGTTATAGAAACAATCTGCATCTTCTTCTCTTTAAATAACATTCCCAATTTACTTCCGACTTAAACCTGGAAAGAACAGGAACAATATTGCAATGTTTTGCTACTCAAGCGGCAGTTATTGTAATGACAATCGGAGGACAAGTTTCAAATATTTTGAAGCAGTTTTACCAGTACTTTTCCATTCACATGTATTCTCTATATCAACATTTCGACTGGCAGACATACATTAAGATATGTAAGGGACTGAGGGCTCAGAGAAAAATCAAAGAGGACCAAGAGATATAAAGCAGAAATAATTTTGTGACTTTAGTCTTCGCCAAATCCGAAACGTTTGTACTTCTCGTGATGGGGTACACTATATAGTTCATTGATGCCAATTATTCCATGGAATCCCCTGCGACCGATCTCTTCAAATAAATCACATGAATGCTGCAGAACCTATGTTGCCTTTATTTATCTGGTGACGAAGAAATCATTTAGAGACCAGTTAAAACATGTAGTGAAATATCTAGTTAATAAATGATTCAAGTGATGAACAAATCCAAGTAACTTAGAGACAACATGAAATGCAGCAAATGATGAACGAGCAGTCCACGTGTGGAATGCTCTGAAAGGAAGTGGACGAGCAGCGATATGATAGCCCTCGGTTTCACCTGGGCAATAAATTGGTCCATCTGAATGGCAAGTTGTAAGAGAGTGGAAGAGCAATGCCAGTGGAAAATGCTGTTAGCAATGAGCAGCAGTCAGTAGAAAGCTGAGGAACAAGAAACAAACCGAAAGAGGAATTAGACAAGAAGAAAAAGAAATCATCCTAAGCAATCCGGTCTCTGAATGACCAGATACAAAAATAAATAACGTGGAGGGAAGTATTATTGTTCTCTGCAGGCCAGATTGTGAACAGCAACATCAGGCTCTTATCGAGTCTCCCTGGCAGAATTCTCTGATCCAAACATCTGGACAAAAGTGTACAAAACACGAAGTTAAACAGAGAACAAATTATGCTGTAAATATTGTGTCTTCTGATTACAAATGTGTGTTTAGCTGAATTCTGTCTTTCAGCTTCCCCTGGCCGGATACTCACACCACTCTCTTTCTTTACTTTTTATTTCGAAGAATCAGCTTCTGTGTTGGCGGGGGAATCCAAGGCCCAATCCGAGGACTCAGTGACAGACGGGATTTGAAGCTTGGGAATGGGATCAGATGTGGAACCTGAGCCAACATACTCAGTGCTTCCATGAAAGCGTTTTGTGGCTTTCCCTGTATGCATTGAGCTCAGTGGAAACTGACTCGAAGTGAAACCTGCTTGCTTGTGGCTTCATAATCGATCCTGAGATCAGTCCAAAAAGATATTCGCATCACCACCAAGAATGATTGTTTCTATCAGCAATACAGCTCCTACAACCATCCCGAGCTAAATTCATAATTGGTGAATCAGTCATTCTTTCCATTGTTACCCCTGGACCCTCGTATCCAAGGGCCATGATTGCCTGACACTGATTGTAAACTGGCAGATAGTGAGGTCTGCCGATGCTGGAGAGACAGAGTGGACACATTCTTCCCTTGGAAGAAGCACAGCAGGTCAGGCAGCATCCCAGGAAGAGACGAATCGATGTTTCAAGCAGAATCCTTCATCAGTCGACTCTCTTCCTCCTTGAATGCTGCCGTAAAAGTAGTGTTTTTCTTTCCTGCAGCACACTTTATCGACCTGCATATAAACTGCGTGCATTAACTTTGTCCAAATTTGTTTTGGTTTGCTTTCCAACATACAACATTTTGTCACCATGAACTAACCGCAGTGCCCCGACAATGGCACGTTGTCCGTCAAATCCTCAATTCTAGGTTTTCACCCATTTAGTCAAAAGCGTTCCGAAGCCATCCATTGACGTCTTTGCTTTCTTGGGTTGGTTTAAACATTTTTTTATAAATCTCCATTGAAGTATTAGATATTCTGCTTTGACATAAATGTTACCGGCTGGTGTGATGATGAAATAAATTACAGATTTCACAGAAATAAGTTATAATGTAATGGCTGGTAATGACGCCAGAAGCAATAATAAATCTGCCAATCCTGAGTCACTGAGCTGTGTACATTTCTGAACAGATCCCCTCCTCCACATTCAGTTCTTCTGACTAACCAGCTCCTTCTGCTATATCAGAGACTCCATAAATTAATCTTTTTGAATAATGTTTTCTCACCCAGCGATTTTTGAGAATTTTTTTGTTACTTTCGTCTGATGTACTGTCACCTTCAATGGATCAGCTTTAACTCTATTTAATTTAATAGGATAAAAGTTGTTTTTATGCATTTTTCTAGAGACATGGAGTTGTAAACCATGGAAACAGACCCTGAGTTCCAAACATCTATGCTAAACACGTATCCTCGTCTGACCTCATTCCATTTACCAGCATTTGGACATATTGCTCAACTTTCCTATTGACATACCTATCCAGGTGCCTCATCAATGTTGTAACTGAACCAGCCTCCATCACTTCCTGTGTGAACTCATTCCATACACGCACCACTCTCTGCGTGAAAACGTTGGCCGTCAGGTCCTTTTAAATCTTTCATCTCACACCATACACTTAAGCCATCGAGTTTTTCACTCCTTCTCACTTTGAAAAACAAAGACCGCGCGTATTTACGCAATCTATACCCCTCACGATGTTATAAACTTCCATAAGGTCACCCCTCAGCCTTTGATTACGCACGGAAAATAGCCCCAGCTTATTAGCCTCTTTCCTGGTTCAAACGTCCAATCCAAGAAACATTCATTTCCACGTCCATTTGTGAATGGTGGTTGACAATTAAGCAACACACTTGAAGAAGAGGCTCCGCAAATGTCAGCATTCTCAAATCCTGAAGACCCCAGCTCTTCAGTGAAAAAGATAAGGCTGCTGTAATAGCAACAATCTTCAGTCAGAAGTCCCCAGGGGATAATCCATTTCGGGATCCTCGAGCGGTCCCCAAAATCACAGACACCAGTTTCCAGCCAGTTCCATTCACTCCACGCAATATCAATGCTGAAAACACTCCAGTAATTATACTGAAGACCTGTGCTCCACAAGTTGTTACTCCCCTCGCCATGCTCTTCCAGTACAGTTACATTATTGACATGTATCAGAAAATGTGGAAAATTGTTCACGCATGTCCTGTCCACAAAAAGTTGGCCATACCCAAACCAGCCAATTCGTGTCCAATCAGTCCAGTATCCATTATGACTAAGCTGATGGAAGAAGTCATAAACAGTGTTATGAAGCAGCACCTGCTCAGCAACAACCTACTGAGTGATGCCCAGTTGAGTCACTAAGCTCCACATCTCATTACAATCTTGGTTCAAATATGGAGAACAAAAGCTGAATTCCAGAGTTGAGGTGAGACTGACAATGCTGAAAATGTGTTTCTGGAAAAGCGCAGCAGGTCAGGCAGCATCCAGGGAACAGGAGATTCGACGTTTCGGGCATAAGCCCTTCCTTGGATGCTGCCTGACCTGCTTCACTTTTCCAGCAACACATTTTCAGCTCTGATCTCCAGCATCTGCAGTCCTCACTTTCTCCTCGTGAGACTGACAATCCTTGACATCAAGGCTGCATAGACCGAGTACTTGACCAAGGAGTCCAGGCAAAACTAAAATCAATGAGTATCAAGATTAAGGTCGTACATGACACAAAGGAAAATGGTTGTGGTTGTGGAGGGTCAGTCACTGCAACCCACCATATTTCAGGCTATGTCCCTCACGGTAATGCCCAACAATCTTCAACTGCTTGATTAATGACCTTTCATTTATCATAATATAAGAAGTGGGGATCTTCACCGATGGTTGTAATATTCATCACCATGTGCGACTCCTCAGATACTGAATCAAACGTGCTCAAAGGCAACACGATCTGGACAATATCTAGCCTTGGCCCACAAGTGTCAAGTAACATTTGCAAAACGCAAATGCCCGACAATAATAATCACTAATAAGAGACAATAAAACCGCCGCCACTTTATATTCAACAGTATTGCCATCAACGTATCCTCCTTTGTTAACATCTTTGAGGTTACCATTGGCCAGAAACTCAAGTGAACTCATCACATAAACACAGTGGCTGCAAGAGCAGGTCACAGACTAGAGATACTGCGATGAGCAACTCACCTCATAACAGCACATAGTCTCTCCACCATATACAAAGGACAAATCAGGAGCGTGATGTAATATTCCTCACTTGCTTGGTTGCGTGCAGCTCCGACAACATTCAAGAAGCTTGACACCATCCAATTTGCTTGATTCGTACGAAATCTACAAGCATTCAATCGTCCACTACTGGAACGCAGTAGTAACAGTGTGTACTATCTGCAAGATGCACTGATCAAATTCACGAAAGAACATTAGACAGCACCTTCCAAAACCACGACCAGTTCCACCGAGAAGGACAAAGGCAGTGGGTACTTCGGCAAGTTGCCCACCTAGCCATTTACCACCATGACTTGGAAACATACCACTGCTACTTCACAGTCTTTGGATAAGATGATGACTTCTTCCAGCAAATGGACTGCAGTGATTCAAGAAGGCAGCTCACCACCATCTTTACAAGGGCAAATATGGATGCACGCATGCACTTTACCAAGCATACACACACGGAAACACACACTCTCTCAAGCAAACTCGCACTCTCACACACACATGCAACACTTGATCTCTCTCTCATTCACGCACATTGTCATATAAGTCTACGGTTTGAAAGAACAAAGAATAAAGGAAGGTTCAGCAGAGGAACAGTCTGCAATTTCTTCCCTCCACGTCTGCACTGAACCAGTACCTCTATCTAAATCTGTCGCGTATTTTCTCAAGGGCTTTATTCTTTGCTCTGTGCCCATTCATGTATTTGTCGAGATACATCTTAAGTGATGCAAACGTGCTCGCCTCTAACACCTCCGATGGCACCGTGCTCCAGGCACCCACCAACCACTATGTGCAGAACTTTCCAATGAAATCTCCACTTTCCTGTTACACGCTGACTTTGATCTTGTGACCCCGAATAATTGACTCAACCCTCGAGGAGAAAGCTTCTTATATGCAAACTGTCTATGTCTCTCCTGGTTTGGTCGACCTCAGTTAGGTCCCGCCTCAACCTCGTCTTTCCAATGAAAGGAGTCCTAATCTACTCAAACTTTCTTCATAGCTTGCGCCCTCTGTACTAGGAAACGCATTCGTGAAACTCCTCAGCATCCTTGCCAAAGTATCCGCATCCTTTTGGTGATGTGCGAAGAGAAAGTTAAGCAATATTCCAAATGTGCCCAAACCAAAGTCTTATGCATCTGAAATGTGACATGCCAACTCTTCTACTCAATTCTCGTCCAATAAAGGAAAGAATGTTTTATGCCTTCTTGATTACTAGTCTGCTTTGCCACCTTCAGGGAACAATGGACCTGAACACCCAGATCTCTGCATACATCACATTTCCCCAGGAGTTCCGTTTGTACTTTTTGGGATCAGAGATGCACCGACATAATCGAAAAATTTAGTCAATTTGAATTAATTTTTGAGAACGAATTGAACCGTTTAAATTGATTCAGGAGAAATTGATAAATCGGGATTCAGAGACCATTTGGACTATCTGTAGAGAAAGATAAAACTGAGCTGGAGATGTGGCGAGACAGCATTAGAAAGTACTACGGCATACAGTGAAACAAGATGCGGATGAGTAATCACAAAAACTCGATATTGCAATTGGGGAAAAGGTATTTGTGTTATTTCCAGTAACAAGTCGCCTTTAAAATCAATATTTTGTTGACCTTATTAAATTGATAAAAAAATTGAAGGGGGTGAACGACTTGAAAAGGACTCCAGACAGGAAGAGATCTCACAGGGTGTGCCATGTGAATATGTTCAAACGGCATTGTGATCGGGAAGGAAAGCAAGAGGTGAAGGTGTTAATGATTACAGCACATAAGGAAGAAGCATGTTCAGAGGATTCTGAATTGGACATTCATCAAATCATATTGGATATTGAGGACGTTATCAGAAATTGGGATACATTATTGACTTACCTTCCACAAGAAAATCAAAATTGCCTAAAATAGTTAGTACTTTCACATGGGGAGACATGCGGAAATAAACTGAGAAGTACTAATCTACTTATGCATGATGTAGTTATAGGAGATGCTGTTCCAATTAAACAACATGCTGATAGGTATATCCCTCTAAAATTAGCACAGGTTCAGAAGGAGATAGAGCGCACGCTCCAAGATGTCATAATTGAAGTGAGTTATAGTGACTTGAGCTCACCCACAGTCATGGTGCCAAAGCCAGATGCTACCCAACGGTAATGTGTGAACTGTCGAAAAGTCAACGCCGTTACGAAAACTGATGCATATCCAATTCCATGGTTGGAGAACTATGTCAAAGAAGCGGGTAAAGCAACTTACATTTCAAAGTTGGACTTGCTCACAGGCGACTGGCATCTACCACTTTCAGCGAGAACAAAGGCAGTTTTGGCTTTTGTAACGCCAAATGGACGATATCAAATCAACGTCATGCCATTTGGTTTGTAAAACGCTCCAGCCACATTTCAGAGAGTGTCTAATAATCTCACTGCGAAATTACCCAACTTTGTGCTGTATATTAATGACGTGGTGATTTTAGTCACTCATGGAACGAATATTTATAGCATCTGTCAGACTTCTTCATTCGACTAGGGAAGGCAGGATTGGTTGGTAAACCTAGCTAAAGGTGAATTTGACAAAGTGCAAGTCATCTTCGTGTGCCATGTTACCTGACATGGACAAGTGAACACGTGCCATACCAAACATAAGTAATTTGGGAATCTCCCACATCGTCGACAAAAATAAAAGGTACTACAGTTCCTGAGATTGAATGGATTTTACCGAACGTTTGTGCCGAAATTTAACAGTGTGGCTACTCCTCTCATCAAAATGGTTTAAAAAGGGCAAGAAGTAGCAGTGGACAGCGGACTGTCACACGTCATTTGATAGCTAAGGTCTGTGTTAAGCACTGCCAATTATTAGCCACACCGGATCACTCAAAGCCTTTCAAGTTGGCTATCGATGACAGTAATGTGGGTGTTGGGACTGTGCTCCTGGAGGGGGATCACAAGGGAATAAAAAGACCCATCGCGTGGTTTTCCAAGAAGTTGAAAGTTCATCAACAGAAACATTCAACGGTGGAAAAAGAGACTTTCAGCTTGTTGTTGGCATAACAAAATTTCAGTGTTTAATTTATCAACAATGCATCTGACACAATTGTATACACTGATCGCAACTCATTGATATTTTCGAAAAAAAATAAGGACAAAGATTCCAGACTGTTTAGTTGAATTTATTGTTGTTGCAACCATTCGATTTCACAATGTGCATGTGACAAGTCGCAGAAATGTAATTGTTGATGCGTTATCGAAACGCAAATGAAACATGGAGTGGGAGTGCCTTGCCTTGACTTTAAATGTGGATATGCATGTTTGCATGTTTGTTGTTAGCACAATGTATGTGTGCGTTTAGACTACGAAATGGGTTTTGAAGTTTTTAAAACTAAGTCATCTTTTGGCATTGGTAGTTCATTTTTTAAGGGGGTAGGAGACACAAAGATAGTCTCTTGTTCGTCAAAGAAAAGGGTTTCCTGACTTATAGACACTTCGCCTCCACCGCCCTGCTCCCAGGAAGACCAGTTCCAATCCTAAACAACCCAGATAGCCTCCTTCTTCAAAGACCGCAATTTCCCCGCAGACGTGGTTGACGATGCTCTCCACCACATCTCCTCCACTTCCCGCATCCCCGCCCTTGAACCCGCCCCTCCAATCTCCACCAGGACAGAACCCCACTGGTCCTCACCTACAAACCTACCAACCTCCAGATACATCGTATCATCCTTCGCCATTTCCGTCACATCCAAAGAGACCCCACCGCCAAGGACATATTTCCTTCCGCTCCCCTATCAGCGTTCCAGAAAGACCACGCCTCCGCTTCTCCCTCGTCAGGTCCACACCCTCCACCAACCCAACCTCCGCTGCCGGCACCTTCCCCTGCAACCACAAGAAATGCAAAATTTGCGCCCACACCTCCCCCTCACTTCCGTCCAAGGCCAAAAGGGATCCTTCCATGTCCGTCACAAATTCACCTGCACCACAATACACATCATTTACTGCATCCGCTGCACCCGTTGTGGCCTCCTCTACATTGGGGATACAGGCCGCCTACTTGCGGAACGTTTCAGAGAACACCTCTGGTACACCCGCACGGACCAACCCAACCGCCCTGTGGCTGAACACTTTAACTCACCCTCCCACTCCGCCAAGGACATGTAGGTCCTTGGCCTCCTCCATTGCCGTACCATGGCAACACGACGCCTTCATCTTCCGCCTAGGAACCCACCAACCACAAGGGATGAATGCAGATTTGTCCAGCTTCCTCATTTTCCCTCCTCTCACCTTATCTCAGTCCCAACCCTCTGACTCAGCACCACCTTCATGACTTGCAATCTTCTTCCCGACCTCTCCGCTGCCACCCCCTCTCCGGCCTATCACCCTCACCTTAACCTCCATCCACCTATCTCATTTCCAATGCCCCTCCCAAGTCCCTCCTCCCTACCTTTTATCTTAGTCTTCTTGGCACACCCTCCTCATTCCTGAAGAAGGGATTATGCCCGAAACGTCGATTCTCCTGTTCATTTGATGCTGCCTGACCGGCTGCGCATTTCCAGCAACACATTTCTCAGCTTTCGGTCAGCCTGTTTTATAAATGTAATAAAAAGGATTTTTGAGACCTTCCATGTATATATAAATGGATGAGATTTCATGTCAAATTGCTCATGCTTTAGTAGAGACCTGTTTAAATAGAGGGGAATTATCAGCTCTCGAACTAGCTGAGCTGAGCAGGTTTAGTTCAGATTGAAGTGGGAAGTTCATCAGGGAGCTCCATGGAAATGCTCCCTCTTTTCTGCCCTTCAACTTCAACCTGTAAGTATGTGTCCTATTTATACTAGGTTTTTAAGGGAGTTTGTTTATTTGGACTCTTGTGCGTATTCGGAAGAGTCTAATTATGTCCAGTTGGATGCATTGAGTTCTGAAGGGGTTCTTTATTCTGTTCTTTTGTGATGTTTTTGTCTCTTTTAAAATCGAGTGGTCAAACTAGATTAGATTAGATTACAGTGTGGAAACAGGCCCTTCGGCCCAACAAGTCCACACCGACCCACCGAAGCGAAACCCACCCATACCCCTATATTTACCCCTTACCTAACAATTTAGTATGGCCAATTCACCTGACCCTGCACATCTTTGTGACTGTGGGAGGAAACCGGAGCACCCGGAGGAAACCCACGCAGACACGGGGAGAACGTGCAATCTCCACACAGTCAGTCGCCTGAGGCGGGAATTGAACCCGGGTCCCTGGCGCTGTGAGGCAGCAGTGCTCACCACTGTGCCACTGTGCCGCCCACTAGTTATCTTACTCCGGGTAATTTTCACTGTGAACTTACCAAAACAATTTGCAAAGTTAGGTCATGGTCTGCCTTCTCGAGAATGTTTTGAGTTGTCTCCCCGAGTCCATAACACTTTAAACATCCGAAGAATGGGTCGACAGACACTTCAATTGATGCAACCATCAGAACAACAGAGAGCCCATTGCAGTGATACAGACACACATACTCACAAGCAAAGGGACACATACTGATACACACACTGAAACCTACTAATATTCACACATACCTACACAGACACGGAGAGTCAGATAGAAAGAAACACCGAGACACAGACCGAGAACACACATGAGTACTCACAGCTACGTGCAGGCACACAGAAATACATAGGATAGGTATGCACTAGCCGATTCTTCTCTGATTTAACCATCTATTACACCATATGTCAATCATCTCATTCACAACTTTTACAGATGAAATTAGGATAAGGAGCTAGAATAGTCGCGTGATGCCCCAAGTGTCAGGGAAAGAGGTGAACATGTTAAACGTTCCATGGTCATTTTTACAATTAACAAACTCGTACAGCAGATCCGTGCAAACAGTGGATGTCCATTTTTGTCATGGGTTGATGATGATGGAGAGCAGTAGTGCTCTGCACCACAGCCAGAAACATCCCCTGTCTCCACCAACGACAGTCTGTAGCAGCTGTGTGTTGTTCAAAATGTACTGCAGAAATTCACCAAGCTTCCTTACAGAGCAGCTTCCAGATCTATGGCTCGATAGTCCAGAACGCAAGACACAGCAGATAGACAGGAACACCACCAGTTGTCAATTCAACATCAAGCCCCTCGCCACCCTTGCTCGGAAAAATATCTCGGTTGCTGAGTTTCTGAATATATTCTAGAAAACTGAAAGGCGATTTCTTTGGAATGCAACAGATTGTGAAGAGGCAAAAATTGATAGTGTCTCTGCTGAGAACGTATTCCTGAGAATTTTGTAATCTGAAATACAAGGGCACAATCTAGGGAGGTGCTGGAAAAACTCAGCAGATCATAGAGCTTCTCTCATGACAAATCAGAATTAACATTTCAGGTCTGGTAATTGAAGGGTCACCAGACGCGAAACATTACCTTTCATTTGTCATCAGAGATGCTGCTGGATATGTTGAGCTTTTCTACCAAGTTCTGTTTTTGTCTCTTATTTGCAACAGCTTCAGTTCTTTCGGTTTCATTGATACAACGTCGGCGAAAGTGACAGATTATTTCTGACTGAGATGAGGAGACAACACTGGGTCTTTAATATTCTCTATCACTGAGGACTATGGGTGTTTCCTCATTGAGTACATTTCGGATTGGAATAGACAGTTTGGCGGTTTCACAGAGATTCAGCCGGCATGTGGAGTGGACAGGAAACTGAATTCGAAAAATAAAACCAACGATGATTGTATTTACTGCCAGAGTAGCCTAAAGGGTTTGAACAGGCTGCAAAGTCTCCTCCTGCGCCAGTTTCCTGAGCTTTCATTACTATTATGAACGCATGACCAAACATTGCAATGTAGGTCCATGAGACTATTGTTATTAAGTCTTTGCAGTCTCTACCCTATTATAAATGATCTCAGATTTACTACAGCAACAGCCCATTCCGATTTCTCAGACGACATTACCGTTCTAATTTTCTTCCATTCTTCTGCAGCGTCCCACCCTCATAAAATATGCGTTAACATTTCCCTTCTTTCGTTCGATGTTTTCTCAATATGGTCTGTGTTTATTTCAGTGGGAATGACATCTATCTGTTTCTCTTTCTGTGAGTGGACACATTCTCCAATACGACTCATTGATATACACAGATTTAACTGAAAGCACAAACAACCTTTCTCCATGCATTTTACTCCCCACGACCTGATCAGGTGTACTCGGGAACTCTGTGGGAAGCTAGAGAAGTGATTGCTGGGCCTCTTGCTGAGATATTTGTATCATCGATAGTCACAGGTGAGGTGGCGAAAGACGAAGTGCCACTGTTTAAGAAGGGCGGTAAAGACAAGCCAGGGAACTATATACCAGTGAGCCTGACCTCGGTGGCGGGCAATTTGTTGGAGGGAATCCTGAGGGACAGGATATACATGCGTTTGGAAAGACAAAGACTGAATCGGGATAGTCAACATGGCTTTGTGCGTGGAAAATCATGTCTCACAAACTTGGTTGAGTTTTTTTGAAGAAGTGACAAAGAAGATTGATGAGGGCAGAGCAGTAGATGGAGGGATATGGGCCAGGTCCAGGAAGGTGGGACTAGATTGGGTTGGGATATTTGGTCGAGTTTCACACCATCATTCTGATAGGAAGGAGACCAGAATTGCACGCAATATTCCAACAGTGGCCTAACCAATGTCTTGTACAACTGCAACATGACCTCCAAACTCCTGTCCGCAATACTCTGACCAACAGAAGGAACTATACCAACACCTTCTTCACTATCCTATCTAGCTGCGACTACATTATCAAGGAGCTATGAACCTGCACTCCAAGGTCTCTTTGTTCTGCTACACTCTCTAGGAACTTATCATAAAGTGTATAAGTCCTGCTAAGATTTGCTTTCCCAAAATGCAGCACCTCACATTTATCTGAATTAAACCCTATCTTTGACTTCTCTGCTCATTGGCCCATCTGGTCAAGATCCTGTTGTATTCTGTCATCATATTGTAGATGTTTTACAGCACTGAAATTAGGTTGTTCAGCGTATGATTCACACTGTGATCTAAACTTTTGTTCTCCATCTCGAAACCCTTCCAATTACCCATATCCTTCGTTTCTGATTTAAGACTGATTTAATTGCATGGAGTCTGCACATTTTCTATGGTGTCCATGTGAGTTACCTTCGGGTGTTCCGGCTTCCTCTTTCAGTCCAAAGATGTGCAGGTTGTGTGGATTGGCCACGCTAATTTGCCCATAATGTTGAGGGATGTGCAGGGTTGATGGACTACCCATGGAAAATTTGGCGTTACAAGATAAGAGGGTTGAGACTGGGCGGAATACAGTTCAGAGAGTCGGTGTGGACTTGATGGAATGAAAGACCCATTTCCACAGTTTTTGGGATTTTATGATCCTATTACCCTTCACATGTGCCTCAATGGATGAAATAGAATAACACCTGAAGCAATATCCACTTGGACTGTTCAACATCAGGTCTACTTAAACAAGGAACTTCAGATACCAGAGATCTGAAAGACTGCACAGAAATTCTTGATGAAACTCAACAGGTCTGCCAGCATCTGTTGGGAAAAAAGCAGAGTGAACATTTTGTAACCAGTAATTGTTCTTCAGACCTGAAGATTTATGATGTTGCCAGACCTTCTGAGCTTTCCACGCAACGTATATTCTTGTTTCTGATTTACGGCATCATCAGTTATTTTGTTTTTTTTATTCCAAACTTGATTCAATAACCCAGGAGAGGCAGCAGGATTTATTGAACGATAGACATGCCTGATGATCTTGACAAATTTACATTGAAGGACGATGATGTCCGAAAGAAGGTCAGCTTGTGATGGTCGGGCCCATGTACCTGACTGAAATATTTCAGTTCAGACATTGTTATTTTGAGGATCTAACCAGTTTCAATGCTGGCTTTCGCAACACATCCATTTTGTTTCACTCTGCTAAACCAAGTGACGTCTTTATCTGCAGGAATCGATCGCCAATTCCCTGGAACGATATTGCAGTGTGATCGGTAAGTGACGCAACACATAACCGTGTTGTACAAAATAAGCCATTCGGCCCTCGATGCCGTACTGGCCTTCTATCCTGCTCTAAGATCAGGCTAACTCACATAACCTTCATTGTACTTAATTCCACGTGATGATCCAAGAGTTGATAAACTGGCCCTGATGTATCTGACTCTACTTCCACTGCTGGCAGTGCATCCAACATAGTCACCACTCTGAGAAAAGAATCTACCTCTGACATCTCCACTAAACCTTCCTCCAATTACCTTAAAATTGTGCCTCCTGGTGATACACATTTCCATAATGGAAAAAAAAAACACAAGTCATCCACTCTATCTATGCCACTCAACATCTTGTACACCTCGATCGAGTCAGCTCTCATTTTTCTTCACTCCAGTGAAAAAAGCCCTAGCTCCCTCAACGTTTCTTGATAAAACGCTCCCTCCAGTCCAGGCAGCATCCTGGCAAATCTCATTTGCACCCACTCTGAAGCTTCCACATCTTTCTGATAATAAGCTGACCAGAACTGAACACAAAATTCAAAGTGCGATCTAGCCTGGACTCTATACAGCTGCAGCATAACCTCACGGTTCGAAAACTCAATCCCCCTGCAAATAAAAGTCAACAAACAATACGTCTTCTCAACAGCCCTACCAAATTTGGTGGCAACTTTTAGTGATCTGTGGACATGGATACCAAGAGCCCTGTTTTCCTCCTCACTGCCAAGAATCATCCTTTCAATCCTGTATTCTGTGTTCAAATTTTATCGTCGAAAGTGAATGAATTCATACTATTCCAGATTGAACTGCATCTGCCACTTATCTTCTCGGTTCTGCATCCTGTCAATATCTCGTGGCTACCGAAAACAAATCTCCACACTATCCACAATTTCACCACCACCGTGTTATCTGATAACTTACTCACTTACGCTTCCACTTCCTCGTCCAAGCCATTTGTAAAATCCACAAAGAGCAGAGGTTCCATAACCGATCCCTGCAGAACCGGAACACTTCAACCCTAGGGCATCAATGTGGACTTCAACAGTTTCCTCATTTCCCCTTCCCCTCCTCACCCCAGTTCCAAACTTCCAGCTCAGCACTGTCCCCATGACTTGTCCTACCTGACAATCTTCTTTTCCACCTATCCACTCCACCCTCCCTCCTGAGCGATCACCTTCATCCCCTCCCCCACCCACCTGTTGTACTCTATGCTACTTTCTCCTCACCGCCACCCTCCACTCATTTATCTCTCCACCCTTCAGGCATTCTGCCTGTATTCTTGATGAAGGGCTTTTGCCCGAAACGTCGATTTTACAGCTCCTCGGACGCTGCCTGAACTGCTGTGCTTTTCCAGCACCACTAATCCAGAATCTGGTTTCCAGCATCTGCAGTCATTATTTTTACCAAGAATAGGGTTTTATCTGATCGCTTCATAATCCATGAAATTGTCATGACACATGTCAGATACCATGAGCAATGTTCGCTCACCTTGTTTGATGTGCATCTTTCGAACTTGAGTAATACTAATGTTGGTGGCTGAAGCAGAAATTGAGGTATATGACGGGGTAGTGTATATCTTTAGTACCCTCTCATTCCCTATCGATCAAATGATTAATTGTTTTAGCACGTGCCTCCATTGCCAACAACCCCTCGAACGAGATCTCCATAACTTTCTGAACTAGCCCTGCCTGGTTTTGAGAGTTTCCTCACTTTAAATAGTTCGTTCTTTCATGATTTGTCTAACCCTCTGCCCGTTCTCAATAATACCCTGTACTTTCAATAAACATTCACTAGGAACGGCATTGCATTGACCCTTGTGACAGCGTCATTCTTCTGGTGTCGAGTGAGATTATGGCATTCCCCACATTTGGTGGCCCCTGTGGCATTAAATGCTTTGTACATCACGGCATTGGTTAACATGTGATACATTTGTTTCAATCGAACGAGAAATGTTCTGGCGTTTGAATGCTTTACGTTATCATTTGACATCTCACCTTTGTCAAAAAGTATGAAGCTGGAAAAGCACTGCAGATGAAGTAGCATCCGAGAAGCAACACATTCGACGTTTCGGGCGGAAGTCCTTCAGTAGGAATGTGAGAATGGAGAACGGAGCTTAACGGTAAATGGGAGGGGATTGGGGAGCTAAGGTAAAGTATCTTGGAAGGCAATAGGAAGATGGAGCTGGAAGTGATGTCGATAGGTCGGAAAAAAGGTTGGAGCGGATATGTTGGATGGAAGATGGATTAGTGGCACAGTTCTACAGGGTAGTGCTGAGTTGGAGGGTTGAACCTGGAATTCAATGAGGGGATTGAGAGTAGGAAACCAGAGAAATCGACGTTGATACTGTGGGGTAGGAGGATCCCAAGTGGAAAGTGAGCCGTTCTTCAGCCAGACGTCGCGTGGTTAGTATTTGGTGGAGGAGGAAGCTCGGAACCGGGCCAATACCTCTCACCTATGTTTAATAATACTATTCCATGAACCTGTTTCTGTTAGGATTGACCATTTCTAATTCCCTCGGGTTTCTTCAGAGGAAGAAGTATGTGGTGTGGGTGAGGCAAGTGAAAATCCAACCTACAATGATTGTACTGGTGCACACACTTCCAAATAACGTCCACACAGCTATTTTTGCCCTTTCATATTATATAGCCTGTTGTCCGTGGAGAGGGTTGCAATTCATGCTGAAGGTGCATTCATCCGTTTTTTTTTAGATTAGATTAGATTACTTTACAGTGTGGAAACAGGCCCTTCGGCCCAACAAGTCCACACAGACCCTCCGAAGCATAACCCACCCCTACCCCTACATTTACCACTTACCTAACACTACGGACAATTTAGCATGGCCAATTCACCTGACCTGCACATCTTTAGACTGTGGGAGGAAACCGGAGCACCCGGAGGAAACCCACGCAGACACGGGGAGAACGTGCAAACTCCACACAGTCAGTCGCCTGAGGCGGGAATTGAACCCGGGTCTCTGGCGCTGCGAGGCAGCAGTGCTAACCACAATTTAGCATGGCCAATTCACCTGACCTGCACATCTTTGGACTGTGGGAGGAAACCGGAGCACCCGGAGGAAACCCACGCAGACACGGGGTTTTTCTACTTCTTTTTTGCAGGTCTGCAAGTAGACTGCAGATACACTAAGTCTCTACCAGGAGATGGCATGAACTAAGGCGCTAAAGTACGTTGAGTCGTTATTTTGGCCTTTCCCCCCCTGGAAGGCATGTACCATACCATGTGTTTTGTGATAACAACGTCTCTCATATATTCCTTTATTGCACCAATGCGATCTATGAAGGAACAGAATATTAAGGAGTTGATCTGGAGAATGCATCCTGTCACAGAAAGAGTGGAAGGTGGACCCATTGCCTCTGAAAAGGCCATGTTGAGAAAACTAACAAGGTGGGGCAGCATCCAGAGAGAGCGGGGAATTGTGTGATGGAAATGAGCAAGGGAGACAATAACCTTTGTTTTATCGGGTATTTCAGCAGAACTAATGGAAGTTAGAAAAGTTTTTTTTAGCAATTGGAACAGGAGTGGTGCTGAAGAAGAAATGAAATGGTCTGTGATAGGGTGGAAGCTGCAAACTTTAAATGACAAAGATTTCATGGAAACAAATCTAAACGGATTGCTGACTGGTTCAGCAAGGAACACAAGAGCCCATGAAACGAGCAGGAGAAGATGCGTTTATTCGATCTGTTCCATCAGTCAATATGATTGTGGCTGATTTCAGACTTCAAATCCAGCGTCCTCCCCATTTCCCATGATGCTTTGAGGTACCAGGAAGTTGTTGCTTTCAGTCTGAAATGAACTAAGTGAGGGAGCACCCACAATCCTCAACGATATCAAATACCAAAGACTCCGAGATGATTTGAGGAAAAAGGCGTCACCTACTCTCATTCCAAATAAGCTTTTCCTTATCTTGAGATTGCGTCCACATGTTTAAGATTGCCACACGCGCGGGAATAATTTCTCAGGATCTCCCCTATCAAGCCTCTGTCGTTCAGAATCTTATATATTTCAATGGAATCGTTTCTCAATTTTCTGATAACTGAGGATACGGACACATGGCAAGCAATCTTGGCTGCATATAGTGAAATTCTTTTATAATTTATTCATGGTGTTTTGGCATTTCTGGCTGTCTGCTGGCTTTTGTTCCCCATCCGTAGCAGGTCTGCAGGAAGTGGTGGGGAGTTGCCTTCTTGAACGGCTGGATTCCATTTTGTGCAGTTAAATACAAAGAGCTGTAAAGGAAGGAGTTCCAGGATTTTCAAACATTGGCACCTTTTGGAACCAAATGTTTGTTCAAGCCAGGTTGGTGAGTGGTTTGATGTGAAAATTTCAACTGGTGGCTTTCCTATTTATCTGCTGAGCTTTGCATTCCAGATAAGAGTGCTGTGTGTTCAGAAGTTGTTTTGTATGGAATTTTGCTGTGTATCTTGTCTATGGTACGCACTGCTACTACCGCTGTAGACAGGGAATTTGTTGCTGTGATGCTGAGCAAGCTGCACTGCAAGATTATTCTCCCTAAATATTGGGCGCACATCTGCTCTACGTGGTTACACATTGCCCGTTTAGCTATTTTATTTTAGTTCAGATTGTTTACTTTCTTGCAGGCTTTCGTTTAAAAATAAACAGAAAACTGTGGATAACCTCAGCTGGATGGAGAGAACAGATGCAGGAAAACAGCAGGAGTCATTCCTTGTCCATTAGAAAAGGAGTATTGCCGTGTTTCGACTCCTTCTTATCATTTCAGTCCTTTCCTCACGTAGACTCCTCGATCCATTATTTGCTACATCTAATCTTGTTTCTCATTTACTTGGATTTATTCGTTAATTGAATTATTTTTATAACTGGATATTTAGCAGCATACTTTATCTGGTCTCTGAACTTTTTCTGTGTCACAACATAAATAAATGCATTTGTGCAGCAGCTTAAATTCCGCAGCATAAATACAATTAGTTCAAAGAGACGATAAACAGCATAATCCAATGAATAACCAGCATTAAAGTAATATAATATACAGCCCAACCAGAGAAATATGAAGCTGGCAGAGATGGCAAAGAGTAAAATCACAGACTTCTTTCTGCTCTCTACCTCTGGATCGTTCTCTATTTTTCTTTGATTCCCCAATCCCTTACGCACCTTTATAGCCTGGAAGATGTGTCTGACAGTCAGACCATTGAGAAAGAGAATAAAAATAAATGGGAACATTGGTGTTAAAAATTGTTCAAAATATCTGAAACTTATCCACCGACGGTCGTAAAAATAACTGGACCAGACATGACAGTACCATTGAAAGTTGTTGATAATCGTTCCAGGTTTAAACCGAAAGTACGTGGGAATATTCTTTAAAGAAAAGAAAATACAGATGATTGCTAGAACTCTCATTGCAGTTTTCTTTGTGCAATATGTAGTTTTCATCTGATGAAAACAAATGGCGACAAATCGATCGAAAGAAAAGGCAACAGTGAACCAGACAGAACAGTCAATGGTCAGGTGGTGGAGGACATTGATAAGACTGCAAACCGGAGTGATGTTCAGGAAACACCGTGGATAATAAAATTGTTGAAATCGGATAAGTACGACATAAAAAACAATGAACAGGAGGTCAGAAATTGCCATGGCCACCAGGTAGATAGTGCTGCATGTGGAAAGACCACATTTGCCCCGAGCTAAAATTAGAATCACCACGAGACTAACTGTAAGTGAAAGGACAAGAAGAGATTTCAAGTTACTGATGGAGCATTATTCATGCAGACTGGACGTAACGACACAAAGATGATTGTTGTACCTTGTAATATAAAGTTTAAAGGATCTGAACCACATAACAGAAAACACGTTCTAAATGGATCATTTGCACTTGTAAAAGACATAGTGAAGAATATGATCAGCGGATTGCTCATGAAAACACGATCATGCTTTTTTGTGGTTTCGGCCTTGGTTGATTTAATCTGCTTCATAGACGACACAGACTGGCTGAGGGTTTCCCACATGACCACAACATCCACCACAAAGACAATTTGGATCAGTTAAGCAAAGAATGGGAGACACCCTACATACATATGGATTGTTAAATTTCTTCATTTCATTTTGAAGCCAACGCTTGTCACTTATCAGACTAAACGAAATTTTATCTTACTGTATATTGGCACAGACCTCTTCCTTACCTAATGCATCATATATGGTGCTAACCATTGTGCAATCACAAGAAAATATCTTTTACTTGGAAATGATGGTGGAAGGAAATGCATTGCTGAGGCAGATACAGATTTTGGGGTCGAGTATATGACCCTGAATAGTTGCTGCAGCGATGTTCGACAGTTGAGATGATTGTGTTCCAACAGCCAAAACCATTTTCACCTGTGGTCAAGATGAAACCAGGTAGAATGAGATTAGCAGAATTTAATCTCACTGAGTTCTTTGTTCTTTTTGAGGGCTGCCTTATAGTGAATCACTATTTGTGATTTGTATGTGAAAGAATTGAATCATTTTTCAGGAATTAAAATTTAATTGTAAAAATAGGCTAAATTGATTGATAAACAGAAAGCCAATCCTACTGTAAATGCAAGGCAAACAGTCCTAAGTGTGGCGCAAGACAGATTTAACATGTGAATATTGGGAAGGTCAGAGGTCATCGTCGAAAATACAACAAACAAGTGACAGAGTTTGAGCTCCAGAGCGTCGGAATGTTTGCCATTATGACGCTAAAATAAGAGAAATGCTTATAAATCAGGAAATTGGATTTGTAAGCTGTGAAGTGGCATGGAGTATGGCAGATGGGTAGAGAATACACAGTGCTTTGTAATGAAATTACGGAAATGATATTTCCACTAATGATGGAGACTGCAACTGAGGTTCATTAATGTGGAATGTTAATTCAGGGTTAGAACACTTCGTAAATGGAAAGGCTTAATTCGATGTGATGCACTTATAGTCATTTATTAGAAATAGCTGTAATATTGCAGCTACTGATCTTAGTTATTTGTTGAAACAGACTTTTTTTCCTATTGCTATTCGTATTTTTATTTTTATATGTTGCCTTAAAACTGATTGATGCACCCAGTTCTCATCGAGAGCTCTTCCTCCTAATGAAGCCACACATCACAAAGTGCAGGGCAGCGATCGCTGAACAATTAACTGTAGGCAGATTATGAATTGCAGATTTAACAATTGTTAATCTTATTCTAACCAAATACAGATGGCATGTCGTGACAACATTTTCAACTCTATATCCATACTTATTAATGTTCAGATAAGACATTAGTGTAGACATAGAGCACAACTTGTCCTAATCTTGCGAGAAGATTAATCAGCATCAAAAACATTGCTTGAATCAACATGATATGTCTTCATGGCATTTTGTTGAATGACCGTTATTGCTCTCGGAAAATATTGCATCTGTTTATCTTCAATGGGACATTTCACTTTGTAAACTTAGCATCAAACATAATCAACCAGTTGCGACTATTTTCCTCGTAGCAAACCATTGTATATTTACAAACTGCATTGAGAACTTCATCACTGAACAGTACAGAAATGAGGAAGCTCATCCAAACGAAGCACTCACTCTTTCATATTCTTATGGTCATAGTTACCTTTGCAGTCACTCTGTCACTGGGATTGGGTGTCAATTTATTGACCCACATGCAATATAGGTCTACAGTAAAAGATATTCTTAGCAAAACTTACAATTGGAGTCACAGGTAGTGCTCTCAGTGCTCCACACTTACGACAATGCTACATTTACAGATCTCCACAGAAAAGCGAGAATGCTGTCTCATAAGTTTCTATTTGAGCAGTTACCCACACGAAGCGCAATTCAACAATGGAATGTCCTCCGAGTACCATGTGGCCACTGGAGCCAGAGCATCTGGGCTGAAGTTCGTGATCCTTGTTCAGTACAATGACACAATCGGTAAGCAATTCAAACAGAGTCATTCCTGGAGATCCAGATCAATTGGACACAACATTCCAGTCGATCGCGGGATAATATAGAGTGCCTGAAAGTTGCAGACAAAAGGTTTTCTTTTTTTTATTCGAGAAGTTACACGACAGAAATGGTACGGAAATATTAACCGCAAACATTAATATCACACATGAAGAATTCATTCCGCCCCAGTCCAGTGCCCATTAAGTTAAGGGATAAATATAACCATTATTCATGTCGATGGATCAGCATTCAGACAGCACTCCATATCAGGGTGTAAGATACTCTGGGGAAGGAAAGACTAAACTTCAAGACACGATTATACTCCAAGACCCCATCGCAGAATGTTTTTGCCCCAGAACTCTCAGTCTACTGTGTTGTACTAACCTCTTGCATTATGATAGTAATCTGTGTTCTCTCCATCTTACAGAATCTTATTGGGTACGAAATAAAATTTATTTGACTAACAAGTCTCCATTTTCCTTCAAGTGAACCATTTTGGAATGGAAGAAGACAGGCCATTATTGCATCAAATTGCCTAATCCTCTCCCGTGATGTAACAAACGATGTGCCAGATATATCCCAGCAAGCAGTGTTGATGTAGCAACCATGACATTTGGACAAAACAGCAGGTCCCTGTATTCTTACTTCACTCTCACCATCAAGATAATCTCTACCCCTCAATTGCCTCAAAGCATTCTGGGATAGCTCAGCACCTAAATGTGATCTTCAATGAATCACCTCACTTTAAACATTGATTCGAAAAATATGAATCATTTCATCGAAGCAGAAGGAGCTGAACATGATGAACTGACCTGCGTGGGGTCAATGCCCAGAATGGTCATCCACACCCAGCACAGGTTTAGTCATAAACAAGTTCCCACACAGTAAACACAGGTGAGTCGTCATTTCCACTCACCTCTGCTTTCCAATTATTCAGAGAACAAGGAAAATATGACGTTATTAAAAAGTAGATTGGCTCAAATCGGACAACAAGATCTTGAACTACATCGATAGAGCAAAGCAATTATAACTGTTGGCATTTATATCTCTATATAAATTTGTCTGTGTGGTGTTAATCAAAATCACTGCTTGGACATATACGCCAGATGAAAATCGCATTGATGCCCCACACCATGTGGCAAAGAGCATCATTCAAAGCAGGGTCGACAAACGGTACATATTATTTTAGCAGTGCGCTGCTGATGGATTAGAAATCAATTGGTGAACCTGATACGTTGTCTAACTCACCAATCACCTCAATTCGGAACATCAGCACACGCAGCAGGGCTAAATTTTACCCCGTTTTGCCAGATATCCTTGAGCCTTATTGGAACCTTGGAGCAGTAAAATAATATGAAATATCTTAAATTGTACTTCAGTCACCCCAAACCGACTTCTCTTCCATCATGGACAATCTGTTGTACCACACAATCTCCAAAGATCTTAGTCCTCTGGACGGGGTGCAATAACAGGAATTTCTCAAAATTGACGGAGACCTGCAGTCCAATGTATAACACGACGGTTTCACTGTGAAATGGTCTAAATCATATCCAGGATGTTCATCTCCAAAATTGCAGAACAGGAAAAATAACAGCGACGATATTAATAATAATAATAAATATAAACGTAAATTCAGATCCAAATACGGAGTAACAATCCCAATCAAATGCCCTTATATACTATTCATATAGACCGGTATCGTTTGGGGAACATCGAAATATAACACAACAAAGGGAAGGTTGGGAAATATCTTGTTTGACAAACCTGTTTCACCACTGTTGGATTGCTGTTGCCACCAAATTCAAGATCTCATTATTTTTCATATTCGACTCCTCCCTACAGTACTGTGCATCTTTTTACAAATGACACTACTCACATGTCTTTTGTGGAAACAAGCAATCCCGAAATACACATCATATTTGGAACCCTGTGCTCAACACCCCTCCCAGCAATCTGTCCACACATATGTCGTGGCCCCACACACCCACTGATTGATGAAAACACACAAGATGTTCAAAGCCATCTGTGCTGACACTCACTTATTACTCCGTAATGACCTTCTCAAACCAAACATTGCCCACCTGGTATCTGCTCTCCCATTTCGAACAAGATACCTGATAGAGATCCACCAACAAAATACCTTTGCATCAAGGAATTCGAAACACCTCACTCAGAGGTTCCTAAGATCCGGTCGTTACAAGAACCATCTAACTGATAGTAGGGTTTGAACTACCACGGAGAGAGATCAGTCTTCCTCAACACTCTCTCGACCAGCCAGGGCCGGTGCTCATTCAAACTCCATCAGTGTGGCCTCAGTGCCAACCCATTCTGCGTGGTATAGAGAAACAGGCAATGCTGCATATTACTGAGGAGCCTCCTAATCAATAAACTATTCACTTTAAAATCAGTAACTGGGGACATTGTCATCTGCCATCGGTATTTGCTATGCTAAATGGAAAGGAAATAACTATTAATCATAGAAATAAGTATGATTTAATGCAGAGAATTGTAAACATGAATTGCTTCAAGACTTACCAGGAATACCAAAAGTGGCAAAGACGGTATAGTATAGTTTTTCGATCATTATCCTTGGAACATACATTTTGTTGTTTGTGAAATAGCCTTTGATGTCCTGCTGCTGAGAGTCTATCTGAATTGGAGAATTACCTGGCGCTGACACAGATCAAAAGATAATATTTTATATCATGTGGGGCCCCACTGGGAAACATTGAATTTTTATCCAACATTTTGAACAAACAATTTGTGACAGAAGGTTTATTTTAAATTTGGGATGTCAAGAAGATTTAAGCCTGTAATTGAAATACCCCAAAGAATAGTTTAATCTGATCCTGTTAGATCTCAAATATTAATTGTAAATCTTCTTCAAACTTCAATGCTTGTATAAAATCATATGTGGTTCATCCCATCAATAACAAAATATTTTTCGATATTCTTTTCAGTGACGGCGTTCATTTTGATCAGGCTTTAGAGTCATTCAATAGTTCGTGCGGTGGATCTTTTTAAGAGCAGTTCTACTGCATATTGTTGTATCCCTATTTTCCTTGTTAATCCAATTTTACAACACATTTGGGAAATTCTATCTGTGAATGAGCACTCTCAATCAGAACCTGAAAATGATAGAAACCACAACAGCTGGAACGTGTACAAAGTGTTATATTTCGCAAAACAAGTGCAAAACTTAACAGAACAGAATTTAAACCATTGACTTCAGAATCCAGAATGACAGAATGATACATAATGCAAGTGACCCTGCGACCCGTCGTGTTCATTCCACCAAAATGATCCTAAATCTACATTAATCCCACTTTCCACCACTTGGCCTATAGACTTGCATGTTATCACATTTCAAACGCTCATCCAAGTAATTGTAAAAGTGGGTATGTTTTCCCATCTCAAACACCCTCCCAGACAGTGCATTTCAGGTAAATACCATCCTCTGGACGAAACTAATTTCCCTCATGTTCACTCTAAACCTTCTGCTTTCGCTTAAGATAATGAGAACTTGTTCCTGACCCTTGGGCTGAGAGAAACAACTGCTTTGGATTCACACTGTCCATGCCCCTTATAACTTATACACCTGCTCTAGATAAGTCACTCCGAACTTATCCACCCTCCCTCTGCGCAGATAAATTGTTGCAAACTGAGCACCATTCTGGTGAATCTCCGTTGCACTTTCTCCAGTGCAATCACACACTTCCTATGGTGCAGTGTCCAGAACCACACACAATACTCCAACTATGGATTAAAGAAAGTTCTGTACAGCTTCAACATGCCCTCTTCTTTTATAATCCTCCCACATTTCTGATGAAGTTTAATGCTCGAAAAGTCGATTTTCCAGTTCCTGGGATACCGTCTGACATGCTGTGCTCTCCCAGCGCCACACTGTTTGACTCTGATCGCCAACTTCTGCAGTCCTCACTTTCTCCTCATAATCGATGCATCGACTGAAAAAGGCGAGTGTGCTATCCGCATTCTAAACTACCCAAGTATTCTATCATTCCGCCTGCAGGGATCTGTCAACAGCACCTCAAGTCCTTTCGGATCCTCTGATCTTCCTACTGTCGGACTATTCATTAAGTACACCCTTTTCTGGTGACTGTGTTTCTTTTAAAGTGCATCATCTACCATTACAGAAGGATTACATTTCATCAACCACTCATCTGCCCATCTGACCAATCTATCTATTTCTATCTGTCAACTCAGAATATATACCACCCTGTCATTGGCACAGATAATGCTAGTATCATCAAAATCCTATTTCTCATTCCCAATCTCATCAACTGCATCTCTCCATTCCCCAGCCACACCCACTCCGTAAAACACACACACACACACACATACTCTGTCCCCCATGAGCGACCTTGTCAAAGGCTTTCCTCAATTCCTATGAACTATTTCAACTGCCCTACCCTTATCTACAGATCTGGCCATCTCATCGAAAAACTTCACCAAATTTATGAGGCATGACCGCCTCTGATGAAACCGTCCTGACTATCCATGCTGAAAACATTCCGCACTAAATGGAGATTAATTCTATCCTTTGGTTTTTTTCTCCAGTCGTGTCCTGAACACTGATGTGAAACTCAGTATCCTGTTATTCCTGTTCGATCTCCACCTCCCTTCTTGAAAAATGGAAACACACCAGCTGTCCTCCAGTCCTCTGGCACCCCCCACCTTCCCCCCCCACCCCGCACCACACCGTGGCTGAGGAGGAATTGAATGTTTCAGTCAGAGTCCCTGTAATTTTTTCCGTTGTTTCCTGTTTATATATCCTACGCATATCAGACTTTTTACATTTTTAAGGTCTCCAAAATCTACAATATCAGCTCGCATCATATAAATAGTGAGAGATTGAGCGAGTTTCGTTTTTTTAAACTCTTTCACTTCTCATTCGGATTCCCAACCATACAAAGGGAGGACAAATGTGTTCCAGGAACCTTGATTTCGGAATTCTATTTTTTTGAATAAACACATTGCAAAGTTCTTTCAGACTAAGTAAAAGCTGATTTCCGAACAAGATATTGTACACTGTGGAAGCAGACCATTTGTATGAACGATTCCACACCGACTCACTGTACATCATCACACTTGACCCACCTTTTACCCTATCGTTGTAACCTCTCGTTGCCTTGTCTAATCCAGCTATTGTGCACATCCCTGGACACTATGGGCAGTATAGAACGTCTCGTCCATTCAATCTGTACTTCCCTGGACTCTGATAGAAAGCTGGATCACCCAAAACCCAGACAGAGACTGCGGGAACATGCGAAATCCACACAAACAGTCGCAGAGGGTGGAAATAAACCTGGTCCCTGGTCCTGTGAGGCAGCAGTGCTAACCACTAAGCCACTGCATATAACACTCATAATTCAGAAGAATGATTTAGGTGTTTTACGGACTCTCTCTCTCTCTCTCTCACACACACACACACACACACACACACACACACACACACACACACACACACACACACACACACACACACACACACACACACACACACACACACACACACACACACACACACACACCACATAAAATGTATTTTTGCATTCTTCTTTTCCGACTTAACTTTTTCCTTTGCATGGGGAAACAATTCCTCTGATCATCAATAGTTGCTTCTTACGCACTGAGCAAATACACTAAGCCATCTTGATTTTCTCTTAATTGTTCGCAGTCAATGGTAATGTCATTGTGTGGTCTTATCTTGACTACATTCACATTTTCTCGGGGTCAAGTCGAAGCAAGTTAGTAATTCGCTAAATAATAATAAAACTTAAAAATTATTGAGTAATGGCACAAAACTTTCAAGTGGGTCTCAAATTCAGGCATGAAGCCAGCTTTGAATCCGTTCATTTTATGACTTTTAATAATGACATAAAGATGTGGCGAATTGAAGTAACATCTCATCGAAATCATAAATGTCCTTTAGGGAAAGAAAACTGCTGTCCTCAGTCAAACTGGGCTCCACGTGCCTCGATGCTAACAGAAATTGATGTTGTTTTCGGAGATTAGTCATATAAGCTCAACGCCCACAATGCATGAGTTCCTCAGGATTATGTCCTTGAACTGACTGTCTTTTGTGACTGTAAAACTGACCTCTTGTCAATTAAAAGTGCCATAAGTTAGACTGTTAGCGAATAATTGCACAATCTTTAGCAGTATTCGTAGATACTGCAGCACTCCATGCCGCAGTGAAGCAAATCTCAGAAAAATCCAAAGCTGTGCTGATCAGTGCCAATTAAAATGCGTACCACACAAATGCCAAACAATTACTACCTCGAATACGAGATCATTAAAGTTTCACCTCTTGACATTCAGAGGCTTTGCTGATTGTGAACCATTGTGATCAAAAACCTGGAGTTACTATTGAGCAGAAAATGAACTGGACTCAGATTGAATACTGTGGCTCCAAGGGCAGGTCAGAGGGGAAGAACATTGCCATGGCTAATGCATCACATAACTCCGAAAGCCTCTCCACCATCCACTGTGCAAGGCACACATCAATTTTATTGGTGCCTTATTTGGTAAAATATCTGCATACATGCATTCCATCCACCACCGATGTTCAGTGAAAGCATTATGCATGATTGACAATGCACATCCGCTGATGTTCCTTCAACAGCATCTTCCAAATAACGACTGCCATATTTCCAAAGACAAAGGCAGGAGATTCATGGGAAAACCTCTAGCTGCATGATTCCTTCCAAGACACTCACCATCCTGACTTTAATGTATCTTCCTTCAAAAAATTTGCAATCACACCAATGAACAATAAATCTGCTCTTTTATTAGTGAGAAGCGACTGGTTGTGAGTTTAACCTGAGGGTTACCATGTCCCAGGTGAGTGGTGAGGGTGGGAATTTAGGAACTTCATGGTGATATCAGCCAGTGTGGGAAGTGACCCCACACTGTTGGTGCCACTCGACATCGCGAAAACAGCCGTCCATCCAGCAATGCTGCAGTTCAGTTCGTACATTTGGTTTGACAGCTTCTGTGAGATATGGAGAGGTGAGGTAATCCTCTGCTCAATATCTCTTTCAGTTATCTCACTGTCTGACAGAACAGCCCTCCGTATCCAAGACGATTCATTCGGTGTCCCATTGTCAAAATCCTGGACATTCCCTCTCTCCTGTCCCCTTCACACCTTCGACTATTTTTTCCTACACTGTCGCGACTGTAGTGGCACAGGAAAGCAGCTACAACAGCATACTGAAGGGAAATAAATTTTGGTCCATCCCTTACAAACCAATCCCGCTGAATTAATTGATGAAACGTGCCTGAACAAACCATTTCGACAGACATGTTTATGACTACCAGAAAATTCAGATAAATGTACAAGCAAAATCGTTGGATATGTAGACATTTGGCAGAATTGTTCGGGTGGAGAGTGAGTAAGCGAATATGCGTGAGAGCGTAAGAGAGATAGTGTGAGAGAGAAATGGTATGTCAATTGCCGAACTCGGTTCAATGTCATTTTGACTATGATGACATTGAGCAAAGACCACTGCTGGCTGAGTTTTCTTTGAAGGTTTTCAACACTTGGAAGCATTTTCAGACATGACTGTCCGAAAGTGGTTAGTACATGTCACACGTCAGAAAGTTTCTGCTTCTAATAGCAGAAATAGCTTCTTATAATCCTAAATAATCATTTGATGTTTGCGCAGTCCTTGTGTCTCAGATGAAAATATCGTTCTCGTGGTCCAAGTTTGGTCACTGTTTGTGCTCGAGAGTAATAAAACATAGTGTCCAAGCCAAACTGCTTCCTGTTATTGAAATGATGATATCGGCAATCAGCATTTACGCTGCAGTTGGATTATAAAAGTACTGTTAACTATGTTGGGTTACACAAGTACCGGGAGAGAAGAGTAAATTTTCCAGTGAGGCGTTGTACATTCAAATCGACATTGAATGATTACTGTTAGTGCAAGGATATGATGACTCAGTGGTAAGCACTGCTGCCTCACATGTCAGGGCCTCAGTATCGATTTCACCATCGCGCGATTGTCTGTGTGGAGTTTTCACATTCTCCCCATGTTTGTACGTGTTCATTTCAGGTGCGCCCGTTTCCTCCCACAATCCAAAGATATAAAGATAAGGTTCTATAGTCAGGGGAAAAGGTCGGGGAATGGGTCTGGTAGGGTTACCCTTCAGACGGTTGATGTGGACATCTTGGGGAATAACAGGCGTGTGTCTACACTGTAGGAATTCTACGGTTTTATGACGGAGATATGGAACGAAGCCTTGGTCAATAGCTGATTCAAGTCAATATGTCTGAGAAGAGTTCCCATCGCTCGTAATTTGGAGATAGGTTCGCTACCAGTACTTCAAAATCGTACTTTCCAATTGTAAGTATTGTCTTACTGAGTTATGTAATGGCATTGTCAACGCTTTCTTTCAATGTGAAGTATATAAAACAAATTAATAATACTTGTTAAGAGACTACAAACAATGGAACCATTTAGTTCACACAATTGGTTCCCTGGAGATTTGATGCCCGAATTCGAACCAGAATTAGGCTGTATTGTCACGCATCCTGAAGAATAAGAATACGTGAGAAAAGTAAACAGTGTACAATGCCGCCATTCTCTGGTACCAAATTGGTTACAAAACCAGAATTTTAAAAAAGCAACATTACAAATAACATAGCCAAAGAGGGGGCGTGGGGAGTGGTGGGGATACATCCAGACATTAAAGTTTAAATCTTTTCTCCATAAGCGTGTTTGCAACCACCAAAACAGGAACATAGACCTAGCCATGGCCTGGAGTATTGATCAGCCGATGATTCTGCATTTAATAGGAAGTTCGTTGCTGTAAGAGGTTACAACGATAAGGAAGGTTGTAGAGGCTGGAAGATGAGGCAGTGAGAGGTAGATTTACGGGGATTGGAGGAGATAACAGTAATATTGAAGGGTGTAGGGGCTGCAGGAAGTTCTAGCGATGACCGGAGTGACAAGGATGAGAGGTGTTTGCAGAGATAGAGAGCGCAGGAGTATCTGAAGGAGATGACAGCGATAAGCAGATGTGTGACAGCTGGAGGAATTTTCAGAGATGTCGAAGTTTGTAGATGGACATTGCTTCTGCATGGAATTACACAATAAAGGAGGCTCTAGGGTTGGAAGACGTGACAGACAGTGTAAGAGAATGTGTGTATGGACTTGAGCAGATGATAAAAAATCGAAGCGTTGTGGGGTTAGAGCATATCACTGAGATAGAGAATGGTGTAGGTTATGGAGCTGGTTCCCTATATATGGAGGAATGTAGCTGCTGGAGATCATTACTGAGATAAGGATAAATTTCAGGCTATTTGTGGTTTCCAGAGATAGAGATAGATGTAAATGCTGGAAGAAGTTACGGAAATAGGGAAGGATGTAGGTGTTCTCGGAGGTAACAGAGATTGGCTAGGTTTCTGTGTTCGCAAGTGTTACTGAGATCAGGTGTCGACATGGGCCTGACTGATTTAATTTGATTTACTGTAGTCAGGTGAACCTAAGTACAGTGAAAGCTTTTTTTGCGAGCAGCATTTCGTGGATAATAATAAACAAGAGCATACACATCATAGGCTGCTTCGATAAAGTAAGGCACAATGTTTTCATTGCACAAGCGATGCATGAAGCAAAATCAATATTAACAAGATGAGCACAAATTGAAGTTAGAGAGTCCATCCAACATTCTAATAACAGCAGGGGAGAAGCTGCTCTTGGAACTGATGATGCCTGATCATGCTTCTGTATCTTCCCGTTGATGGAAGATGTTGCAGGAGAACATTACCGATGTCGGAGAGGGCATGATTTTGTTTGCAGTCTTTCAAATGGTATTGAGCTGTGTAAATGGAGTCCATGGATGAAACCTTGGCTTTCGTGGTGATCTTGGTTCTGCACACAACCTTCTGTAGTTTCTGACAGTCCTCGGCTGAACAGTTACCGGCCGAAGCCGTTATGCGCCATGATACTGTGCATTACATGGTGCATATGTAAAAGATTTTGAGATTCTTATGGACATGGCAAACTTCCTAAGCTGCCTGTGGAAGGAGTGGTGTAGTTGTGCCTGCTTAACCATTGCATCTACATGAGCCGTCCAAGACAGGATATCAGTTATCGTCGGTCTGAGGAACTTGTTGTTCTCAACCCTCTCATCCTGCTCTCCTTTGATGTAGATGAAGTCATAGATAAATGAAGGTGTGAAGCTTTTACAGAGATAGGGATGTGTGTCAGTGTTAGTTCAAGAAAGGGAAACGTATACGGGCTGGTAGAGTTTAGAGAGAGGGTGCAAGTTATAGGCATTGGAGAACGTGACAGGCAAACGGAGGCAAGTAAGTGCTGAAGGAGGTGGCAGAGACAAGGATGCATGTTAGGCTGTAGGTTGTTACAAATATAAGGAAGCATGCAGATGCTGGAGGATTGTATAGGTGAAGAGAGTTGCAGTAATTGGGTTTTGCAGAGATAGGGAGGTGTGTAGGTGCTGGAGATGCTTACCGAGGCTTGTAGCTTATGGAGGCTTGTAGCTGGTGTCAAAGGTCATGGGATAGTAGGGGACTGGGGAAGGGGCTGGAGAAAGTGTATCTGGTTGTGGAGATCATAGCCGTGGGATGTGTGAGGTATCGGTGCTGGACAGGGGTACAGAGGTATGGAGGGGTTTAGCTGGTGTCAGAGGGCAGGGAGATAGGATCGGAGGGGTATAGGGTCTGGAGAAGGTTACAGAGAAATGGAGAGGTGTAGTTGGTGTTAGAGATCATAGACGTTGGAGGGCAGGTGTGTAGGGGCTGGAGAAGGATGCAGAGGTATGAAGGGATGTAGCTGGTGCCAGAGGTCATGGAGGGTGGAGGGGAGGCGTGTAGGGTTGGAGTAGGTGACAGAGGCATGGAGAGGTGCAGCTGGTGCTCCACGTCATATTTGTGGGAGCTGAGGGTTTGTGGGGTCTGGAGAATGTAAATGGGATTTGGAGGGCTGTAGCAGGTGTCAGTGGTCATGGGGATAGGATAGGAGGGATGTCGGGGCTGGAAAAGGTGACAAATATATGCAGAGGTGTAGCTGGTGTCAAAGGTGAGGACGTGGGAGGGGCGTGGTGTCGGCGATGGAGAACGTTTGAGGGATATGGGTGGAGTGCAGATGGTATCCGAGGTCGTGTTTGTGGAAAGGGATCGGTGAAATGGCTGGAGACGGTTAAAGAGATATGGAAGGGTGTAGCTGGTGTCAGAGAACACACGGTTAGGAGAGTAGGGGTGTAGGGGCACGAGAGGGTTCCAGTGATATAAAGAGGTGTAGCTAGTGTCAGAAGTGAAGGAGTTGTGGGGTAGGGGTGTAGGAGCTGGAGAAGGTTACACAGATATGGAGAGGTACAGGTGATGTATGGGAGGGAAGAGATGGAGGTGTTGGAGAAGTCTGCAGAGATATGGAGGGGTGTATGTGGTGTCAGAGGTCATAGTGGTCGGAGCAGATGGGGTGTAGCGGCTCGAAAAGGTTACAGAGATAGGCAGTGGGGTAGATGGGGTCAGAGGTCATGGAGGTAGGAAGCTAGCGGGGAGAGGCTGGTGAAGGTTATACAGTTATGGAGGCGTGTAGCTGTTGTCAGAGGTCATCAGGTGGGAGGGCATGTGTGTAGGGACTGGAGAAGGATGCAGAAGTATGGAGGGATGTAGCTGGTGTCAGAGATCATAGAGTTAGGAGGGTCGGGAAGAAAGCAGGAGAGGGCAAAAGAGATATGAAGATGTGCAGCTTGTGTGAGATCTCATAGAGGTTGGTGGAGTTGGGTGTCGTGGCTGGACAGTGCTTCAGCGATATGGGGGTGTAGACGGGTTAAGACGTCATAGAAGTGAGGGGTAGGGGTGTAGGAGCTGGAGAAGGTTACAGAGATATGGAGAGGTATCTCTTGTGTTAGAGATCATAGAAGCTGGAGTGGTGGTGTGGAGGGGATGGAGAAGTTTGAAGAGATGTGGAGGGGTGCAGCTGGTGTCAGAGATCATAGAGGTGAGATGGAGGGCAAGAGGGTCTGTCGAGGCTTACAGAGATATGAAGAGGTGTGGCTGGTGTTAGAGGTCATAGACGTGCGAATGGAGGGGTGTAGGCTCTTGAGCGGGTTGCAGAGATATTGAGGGGTTAAACTGGTATCGGAGGCCATGGAACCAGGAGGGCGGGGTTGAGGGACTGCTGAAGATTACAGAGATATGCAGAGATGCAGCTGGTGTTGGAGGTCATAGTGTTGGTAGTCGAGAGATGTCGTGGCTCGAGACGGTTACAGAGATATGGAGGGGTGTAGCTGATGTCAGATGTCATAGAGTTGAGAGGGGTCTATGAGCTGTAGAAGGTTACAGAGATATGGAAAGGTATAGCCGGTGGCTGAGCAATCAAAGAGGTGGGGGGACGGGTGTCTGAGCTGGAGAGGATTAAACAGATAAGGAGGGGCTTAGCTGGGGTCAGAAGTCATAGAGGTGTGAGTGACGGGTTAGCGGGATGTTTTGGTATGGATTAATTTGCAGGTTAATCCTGAAATTCAAGTAATGCCCAGATTCGAATCCCACCACGGCAGATTGCAGAATATTTCACACAGAAACTCTTGGAATTAAGAATACACTTATTCACTGTGAAACCATTGTAGGTGGCCAGAAATATCCAACTGGCTCACAGATGTTCTTCAGAGAAGGAAGTCTGCCACCCTCACAAGGACAGTTGAATCCAGTCTCAACGCAAGTTGGTAGACGCTTGACTGCCCTCTGAAAGAGCAAGGCAGTCAGTTTTATTAATTGCTACAATGTCTCAAAAAACAAATGAAATGGCACCGATAGCTGAGCATGAACTCGGCAACAGAAAAGACTAAGTCAGAAAAGACAAAGCAAGAAACAGACCTGTTGAACCTGCAATGTCTTCCTAGTGATTATGACAAAGTTCGGAAAGTGGCCTCACAGAGCAGTCAAGCAGCTCTCTCTCCTTATGTGCCCCCAACCTCCTCTCACTGTATTTCTTTCTGTCTTTATCGTTCTTTCCTCTTCCTCTACTTCTGTGCAAGCATATCTTACTATATCTGTCTCCTATTCCGTGTACTTGACTTTACCTCTTATTTCTGTCTATTTCTATCTATTTTGCACTCTGTCTGCCCAAAATAATTATGCACTGCCCCACATTTGTGCTTCCACATTCTTGCATAGCCGCAATACGTATTGTTTTGTTTTTCTCTTCCCAAAGACATCACTTCACACGGCTCCAGAATAGAGTTGTATTTGCCTCTTCTCTGTATGAGTGACCATTGCACAGAATCATCGAATTATTATAATGTGGAACCATGCCATTGTACCTACTGAACAACACCGACAATCCGAAGAGCAACCCACCCAATCCACGTAACCCTGCGTTTACCATGACTAATCCACCTTGCCTGTAATTCCCAAGACACAATGGATTATCAAGCATGCCCCATCCACCTAACATGCACAACTTTGAACTGTAGCAGAAAACCGCAGCAATCGGACAAAACCAATGCAGACACGAGAAGAATGTACAAATTCTCCACAGAAAGTCGGACAAGCTTGAAATTGATCCTCGCTATCAGAAGTCTAGCTAATTTTTATGTCATGTGTTAATTGCATCAGTTGTGATAATAGGAAAAACAGGAACCACTACTAAACTCTGAGAAAACACTTGGGAAACAATTTTTCAAACACGAAACTTCCTCCACCCATTGTTTTCTGCCTCAGCCTTTATTTACGAGACAACCTGTCACTTTGACTTTTCTCAGATGAGTTGTTAATTTCGAGTTCAGAGGAATGGTCTTTCGACCCGAAAGGATAGCACTGATTTCTCTCCACAGGTGGTGCCAGAACTTCTGAGCTTTAACAGCAATTTCTGTTTTTTGTTCGTGATGTATAACTGTGATTGCCTGGTCCCTTCCCAAAAATATCACTTCACATTTCTCCAAATTGAATTCAGTTTGTCAATTCTGCACGTTGTTGTTGGGTTTTTACCCACCCAGAGAACCGTGGTAGACAATCAGTGAGCTTTGCTGACATGCAATGGCAAGCTGAACCATTGGGAAAGCTCTGCCTTTCGTGTGCACGACCGCACCGCCTTTTTGGGAAGCCTGACTCGTTACTGATAGCTGTATCAACAAATCAGACCAAGCCTACACATGATTGACTGCTATGTGAACCAATCCGATAATCACGTCACAACATGCTTTGGCTCACACCCTTTCAGGGAATCAGAGCAGTCAGACTATGACATCAGCACTTGCAATCAATCAGATTGGCAGTGTAACGGCTACTTTATCCAATCAGAAATCACCAACCACACACCCCCACCACCGTTGGACCAGGAACAGTGGGAGAGATTCCAAAAAAGTAGAAGAATTGGAGATTCTGGTAATACGAAAGGAAATCTTAAATTGTTGGTTACTGCTGGTGAGGGTCACTGGACCTGAAACGTTAACTCTGATTTTTCTCCACAAATGTTACCGGATCCACTGCGTTTTTACACCACTTTCTGCATTTGGTTGTCACATTGAGAAGCATGTTTCACACATTGACACAGAAGCATGAACTGAACAGCTGGGAGACATTCGGAACAATTTGCCCATGCCTGTCAATAAATATATGACTACAAAGAGGTGGGGGAGTGGCATTGCCATGCAAGGATAGCGTCAGAGCTGCAGAAAGGGAGGTCATCGCGAACAGTTTGTCTACTGAGTCAGTATGAGTTTGAGTCAGATACATGAAAGGAGCGATCACGTCACTGGGTGTTTTCCATACAGCCCCAAACAGCAACAGTGACACGGAGGAGCAAGTTTTGTAAAGGTGCAGAAATAAAGGGGTTATTGTCAAGGGTAACTCCAACTTCCATAACATGGATTATATATTGTCAAGTGTGCCCCAGAAGGATTCCAGACTCAATATGAAGTTAGGCCGAATGGGGTTGGGGTGGGGGGTGGGGGGGGTGGGGGGTGGGAAGGGGTGCATATTGGATTTGGTGCTTTGTAATGAACCAGGTCAGGTGTCATACCTCTCGATGGGAGAGCATTTTGGCGAAAGTGATCATAACTCTCTGAACATTACGATAGTTATGGAAAGGGATACGACCAGACTGTATGGGAAAAATATCATTGTGGGCGGGGGAATTATGATGCTATTAGACAGGAACATTCGAGCATAAAGTGAGAGCTTGTATTCTCAGAGAAATTCACGACATAAATGGGAAGGGTGTTCTTGGAGAACTTGCTGTGAGTTTTGCATAGATTTGTCCCAATGAGACAAGGAAGGAATGATCGGGTGAAAGAATCTTGGATGATAGAGATGTGGAATATCTCATCAAGAAGAAGAAGGAAGATTACATAAGGTTGAGGAAGCAAGGATCAGACACGGATCTAGAAGGATAAAAGGTAACCACGAAAGCACTGAAGAACGGACTTAGCAAAGCAAGAAGTAGTCATGAAAACGGTTTGTCCATTCGGACTAAGGGAAACCCCAAGGCATTCCACGTTTACGTGAGGAAAAGGAAAATGGCCGAGTGAGGACAGTGCCGATCAGGGATAGTGGAGGGAATTGGTGCCTGGAGTCGGATAGGTTCAGCGATTTCCTTAATGAATGCTTTCCTTCAGTGTTCACTAGTGAGGAGGACCTTGACGTTTGTGACGATAGCGTGAAACAGGCTGTTATGCTTGAACAGCTTGATGTTAAGAACGGGAATATGCTGGAAAGTTTGGCAAGCATGAGGTTGGATAATTCCCATGGTCCAAATAGTATATATCCAACTTTACTACGGGAAGCGAGGGAAGACCCTGCTGCGCCTTTGGCGATGGTCCTTCCATCTTCAATGTCCAGTGGAGTAGTACCAGATGATTGGAGGATGGCAAATGTTATGGCCTTGAACATGAAAGGACATAGGTCTAATCATTACAGAACAGAAAATCTTACCTCAATGTTGGGCATATTATTGGAGAAGAATCTGAGAGACAGGATTTCTTATTATTTGGGAAAGATTGGCTCGATTAGAGTTAGTCAGCATGGCTTCGTGAGGGGCGGGTAATGCCTCACAAGATTTACTGAATTGTTTCAGGACAAACACATTAATGAAGGTCGAGCAGTGCATCTTGTGTATATGGATATTACCAAAGAGGTTCAGTAAGTAAGGGGGGGATGGGATACAGGGAAATCTGGCTATATGGACACACAATTTCCTAAGTCATTGAATGAAAGAGAGTGATAGTCGATGGAAAGTATTCAGACTGAAGCTCAGTGACCGGTGGTGGCTCTGCGTGGATGACATGGATGTGGAAGTGGAAGAGTGGCTTAGTAAATTTGCCTGTGACACGAAGGTGTTTGGAGTTGTGGATAGTGTAGAGGGCTACTGTAAGTTGCAATGCGATATTTACAGAATGGGAGAGCAGGGATGAGAATTCGCAGATGCTGTTCAACCTCGATAAGTGTGAAATAATTCACTTTGGAAGGTCGAATGTGAATGCAGATGACAGCATTAAAGGCAGAATTTTTGACAGTGTGTACGAATAGAGTGATCTTGGAGTGCACGTCCATGAATCCCTAAAAGTTGTCAAACAAGTCGAGAGAGTTGTAAGGAAGACGTATGACGTGCTGGCTCTCATATGCAGGTACATTCACTTTCAGATACGCAATGTTGTGCTGCAGCTATGTGGACCTCTTGTTCGAACCCACTTGAAATATTGTATTCAGTTCTGGTCGCCTCCTTATAGGAGGAATGTAGAGGCTTTAGATAGGGTGGAGAGGAGATTACCAGGATGCTACCTGGACTGGAGGGCATATCCTATTATGAAAGGTTCAGGGAGTTACCGGTTCTCTCATTGGAGCGAAGAATAATGAGAGGTGATTTTATAGTTGCATACAAGATGATGAGAGTCATAGAGAGAGTGGATGGCAAGGGACTTTTTCTTAAGGCAGAAATGACTATCACGGAGTGCATAATATTTTATGATTGGAGGAAGGTTTAGGGGAGATGTCAAAGGCCGGTTCTTTACACACAGAGGGGTGGTTGCGTGGAATGCATTGCCTGCAGTGGTAGTAGCGTCACATACTTTGAAAGCATTTTAGCAACTTTGGATGATAGTAACATGAAGGGTATGCAAGTTACTTTGATCTTAGATGAGCACAAAAAGTCGGCACAACATCGAGAACTGAAAGGCCTGTACTGTGCTATACGGATCTATTTTCTTTGTGCAATAACTCTATTTTCCACTTTGGATTAAAAGCGCTGGATTGTCAAACACATCATCAGGCAGTAGGTTCCATATTTCAAAAAAACCCTGAGTGGCAAACCTTCTCCTAAATTATTGTCTTCCCTTTTAATATAAATCTATGCCCCTGGAAATTGTACTGATGAAGATGAAATGTCATTGATGTATCCCATCAATGCTTCTGAGAGTCGTATAAAACTCTAAAAAATCCCCAATGTTGCTTCATTGCTTCAATCCGATATTGATTTGCTTTATTATTGTCACCTGTACTTAGGTAAACTGCAAAGTTTTGTTTTGCATGGCAGATTATACCATACATAGTGCATTAGCGTAACAGAACAGAGCGAACCTTACAACGTTATGACTGCAGTGAAGACGGACAGAGAGCAACAGCGATATTAATTCAAATTTTGGTAGAAGATTTGTAGCTCGTCTGCTCGTTGTTTTGGTTCTGTTCGCCGATCTGGGAATTTGTGTTACAGACGTTTCATCCCCTGTCTAGGTGACATCCTCAGTGCTTGGGAGCCTCCTGTGAAGCGCTTTTGTGATATTTCCTCCGGCATTTATCGTGATTTGTACCTGATGATTCCGGTTGTCAGTTTCAGCTGTCCGCTGCAGTGGCCGGTATGTTGGGTCCAGGTCGATGTGCTTATTGATTGAATCTGTGGATGAGTCATGCCTCTAGTATATGCCACAATCCAAAGGACTAGACACACCACCATACATCAATAACATTTCTGAACTGACAGCCAGACTACTGCGACCACTAGGATTCATAACAGCACACAAACCAACAGTCAATCTCAGACAACAACTCACCAGGACGAAGGACCCGATACCCAGCATGAGCAAAAGAAATGTACTGTACACAATCCCATGCAAGGACTGCACAAAACATTACATAGGACAAACAGGAAGACAGCTAATGGTCCGCATCCAGGAACACCAACTAGCCACGAAATGACATGACCAGCTATCTTGAGTAGCCACAGACTCAGATGACAAGCAACATGAGTTCGACTGGGACAACACTACTATTATAGGACAAGGATGGAAATGTGTTGCTGGAAAAGCGCAGCAGGTCAGGCAGCATCTAGGGAACAGGAGAATCGACGTTTCGGGCATTAGCCCTTCTTCAGGCCTGAAGAAGGGCTAATGCACGAAACGTCGATTCTCCTGTTCCCTAGATGCTGACTGACCTGCTGCGCTTTTCCAGCAACACATTTCCATCTCTGATCTCCAGCATCTGCAGACTTCACTTTCTCCTATTATAGGACAAGCCAAACAGAGAACAGCCAGGGAATTCCTAGAGGCATGGCACTCATCCACAGATTCAATCAATAAGCACATCGACCTGGACCCAATATACCGGCCACTGCAGCAGACAGCTGGAACTGAGAACCAGAAGCGGCAGGTAGAAATCACTATAAATGCCGGAGGAAACATCACAGAAGCGCTTCGCAGGAGGCTCCCAAGCACTGAGGATGTCACCTAGACAGGGGATGAAACGTCTGCAACACAAATTCCCAGCACGGCGAACAGAATCACAGCAGCGATATTAATTTTTAGAATTAGAGGTCAATTCAGAACTACAATAACAGCGGGAAAGAAACTCTTACTGAATTAGTAGTTACGTGTATTAAAAACGTTTTTATCTTCTGCCCTAAAGAAGCTGATGGCAGAGTTTACAAGTGGTGGGATATTTCCTCATGGCTCAGAACGTCCAGTTGACACAGTCTCCTGGTAAATCTCCTCTTCACCATTTCATTCCACTCACGTTTTTCCGATCATGTGGTGACAACCGCCCTAGTTGTAGCTTAAACAGCAATTTATAAAATTCCATCGTAAACTCCATCCTCTTCAATTCTTTGCCTTTGCAAAAAAGCACAAGTATTCCATCTAGCCTCTTAAGCGCATATCTACCCTACTACTTTCAGGATTATGTATCAAATCACTTCACAATAATCTTCGCTAATTTCCATGGTCCTACTTTTCATCGTGTAATTCTTCCCCAATTACATCATGTCTCATTATTTTCTGAATTGAATTCCATATCCTATTGCTCTGCATATTTAACTAATCTATTGACTTTTTCCTCCAGTTTACGCTCTCCCCCTCACTATTGACTATGCTACGAATTTCATATGATTTGCAAACTTCTTGGTCACGTCACTAGAAATTTATTGCAGATGCTGACATCTGTACTGAGAAAAAAATTTGGAGATTTCAGTGGGACAGACAGCATCACAGAAGAGAAACTAAGTGAACTTTTCAAGTCACGATCACGTTTCATCAGCACTGGAAAGAAGAGTGGAGGGGGCAGTTATATGATATTTTGGGGGAGGTTCGTGGGTGCAGTGTGTGCTGGTGGAGAAAATATGCTGATTGTCAGATTAAGCGATCAGTATGCGAGAAAGACAGAGCAATGCTATGTCTTACTGTCAGACCTGAAAGGACAGGCACTGGGATAAGGGGCGGGGAGGGAGTGCATGATCACATGCTAAATGAAAGTGAAGAAATGGTTGACAATTTGAACATCTTATTAAGTGCAGAAATCCGCAAAGTGCCTCGTCTGAAGATGAGTTTTCTTCGTCCAGTTTATGCTGTGATTCACAGGAGTATTGCAGCATGCGGAGGACAGACACGGACATACGAGCAGGATCCTGCGTTTAAATTATCGTTTATGGGAATGTTGGAGTAATGCTTGTGCACAGATCAGAAGTGTGCGACAAGGTGGTCACCCAGTCTGAATTTGGAATCACCAAGGAGGAGTACGCCACATTGGGTGCAGCGAATACAACTCACAAGATTCCTGAAGGTACAGGTGAAATGCTGCTTCATTGGAAAGAGTGTTTAGACACTTGGATTGTGAGCAGGGAGGATTGAAGGGGCAGGTGTCACACCTTCCGCAGTTACATTGGAACGTGCCATGGAGAGGTGGTTGGATTTAGTGGTTGTGGAATGGTCTTAAGAGTTTCAGAGGGAATGATTCCTGAGAAATGCAGATCGTGGGAGTGAGGGAAAGATATGCTTGGTGCTGTCACTCTTCTGGAGTTTTCTGAAATTATCGGGAATAATCTATTGAATGCAGAAGCCTGTGGGATGAAACGTGAGGGCAAAGGGAAATTGATCACGCTGCTCTGAGTGACTGGAAGGGACAAGGGGTTAAGTACGGGTGATAGGTCGAAAGCAGGTTAGTCAATCACACTGGGTTAGAAACCACGGACATGGAATAAGGAAGCCATGTCAGCAGCAATGCTAATGGAAGGAGGCATCATTCAACAGATGCTTTCTGGTTGGAAGGACTGGGAGGATGTGCTGGAGTCCTTGCAGGACATGGGGAATATGGAGCTGCAGGGAATTTAACGGTGAGCGTCAGTGGCTTTCCAGTGGACGGCAGTGGACACTTTATTCTCCGTCTGTCTCTGTCTCCATTTCAGGTGGACACAGGCATTGTCCTTCTCACTGCCACCCAACGAAAGTATTAATGCTTGTTGGTATTGACAGCATGCTCAAGGAACCACTTGAAAAGATCCATCCTTTAATTTTCTAGCAGTGTCTCGACGACACGACATGCTTACCAATTCCTTATCCACTGATAGTCAGAGATACACAGATACTCACCTCAGTCAGTCCACCTGCCAAATGAGTTGAGGCTAACAGAGTCTGTCACTCAAAACCTATCTCCTCCGACATCCCAGTTCATCCACTCTGATCCTAGAACCCTCTATTGGAACACACCTCCAACAGGTATGAAACACAACAGCAATCACTTTAGTGGGATGAGACTGAGTTTGGGAGAAAGCAGCAAACCAATGTTTTAGCTCATGTCTGTTCCTGTCCCTGCCCCATCCTCCCTGGACACAGACTTGGAGTACACACGGACACAACGCTGCAGTTTTATACCCAGAGAGACCACACACATGGTTACAATACTAATCAACAGAACGCTTTTTTGCATAAATGAACACAAGTTTATTCCAAAAATGGACACTAGCTCTTTGGAAAAATGAACATAAGTTTAGTACACAAATTAACACGAAGTTCTTAAGTAACTGAGCACAAGAATTTTTGACAAATTTAATGAAACCAAAACAAATAAGTAATGTCAGCAATCTGGATAAGTCCGGAAGTTCTGAACAATGTTCATTGGCCCTAAAACTTTAATTTTGATTTCTCTTCACAATGCTGCCAGAAGTGCTGGTCGACATCAGCAAGCTGAATGAGTATGAGATTTATTCAAATAATAAGAAACCATCATAAGTCTGAAAATATCATATTTACAAGTTAACATAGAGCAATTATAAGAATGGACACAATTAAAAAAAAACACATAGCATGCAAATGTCAGAATTGAAGACAAGATTATTAAACAAATGAACTTTATTCTTGGGAATAAGTCAAGGGAATGTGACCTTCACTACATCTGTGAGACCAAATGTAAACGAGGGGTACTTTCCACTGGACAACTCAGACGGGCCTAGAAGGGCCGACCTCACCTTCTGTCACTGCCTATTTCAACTTCTATTTCCACTCATTCTCCGACATGACCATCATTGTCCTCTTCCATTTTCAGAGTGAGTCTGAACATAAATTGGAGGAACAACACGTCATCTTCTAGATGACTCAACACTGAGTTGTTCATTTTCAAATAACCTCCCTTCTCATCCCCTGACTCCTTTTCCAGCCCCTCCCTCTCCCTTCCATTCCTGTGACCGATCCTTCCTTCGAGCTGTTGTCTGGATTCATTTTTCCCATTGACTATACAGGCTGTACCCGGTACCTATGGTCACCTATCATTACTTCATCACTCCACCCATCTTCCCACAGATACCCCTCTCCCCTGCAGCTCGTCTTACTCCCACCCCCAGTCCTGACGAGTGGTTGTACTCAAAACGTTGACTCCTCCACCTGCTGATGCTGCCTGGCATGCTGTGTTCTTCCAACCTCCTGCTCATCTACTTTGTATTGGAGCATCTGCAGTTTTATTTTGTGCCTGCCAATGTGATATTAAACGGTTCTTCCATTTTATCATCTGTAGTTAAAGCTGGGAAGTAGATGTTTGACACAAAATATGTTAAAGTTGTTTATACTCAGCAGTGTCAATTATAGCACACATACTAACAACACCAATCTCCCTCTGCTGGATAACGTGAGTATCGCTCTCTCACGTCATCACACCACCATCCCTCTCTGCTGGCGACTGTTCATTTCACCCCAAGAAACAGATGATAGTAATATAGTCATGACTTTTACAGACAAAATATAATTATTTGCATGAGTCTGCGCAGACAACATACCGAGGACTCGCCTTTGTCCATATAGCATGTTGTGAGCAAACATTTGTGTCTGATTGTTAGGAGTGCAGACATCTTGAAGGAAAACACAGCTTTATTACTTGTAACATGGCAAACTCAGTCACACCTGAACAAATGCTCCTGCACATATCTAAAGTTTAACATACATTTCTTAATCAATTTGTGTTTTAGTGGTATGTGCATCGCTTTCTAATTATTAATAGATGGCATTTGATGTCAAAACTGGTCAGAAGGTGCAAAAGCCTGTCCTGTTATAATGACATTGATCCGAGGTTAGCTCTGTCCATATCCTAAGTCTTTTGAGAGTCTGCCGACTGGTTTCAGCTAGTTTCAAGTTATCTCTTCGTACTTATGGCACTGTCTCTTGTGTTATCCATTTGGACACATTAATACCTTATTGTATTATGGCCTTTTTGTTGTCTTCTCTCAGAGACATCAGCTTAAAATTTGCATTCTCCGATATTACATCAAAAGGTACGGTTTTTGTTAACTGAAAACAGTTAACAAAACAGCAGTTTCTCTATGTGGGCGAGGGGGTGGCCATGTCATGAGTTGACAATGCGACTTTTACGCCCTGCTCCTGTTGGCCTGAAGCCATGTGGCGTACCATTCATGATCTGACACACGATGATTTTTTTTCTATTCTAACCTCTGACATTCTTTCCACCCCCTACAATGTGAAATTTGTTCTCGTCTTTTTGCATTTTCTTTGTCCTTGAAGTTTCTGAAACATTTAGCTACCGATACAATCAGTCCAGATTTAAATTCCTGTGCTGACTCCAATTAACGTGTGTTTTTATATCATCTGAACTTATTTGCCAACAACGTGAAACAGATTGAAGAGGAAACAGGAAAAAATACATTGATTATAATTATAAATCAGATTGAGATATTAATTCAAGAATTGTTAAATTATTGCCGATTAAGGTGGCTGGATCACATTGTGTTTTATGTTTACAGAATGGCAAACACTCACACAAACACATACAGATCAGGAAGAGGCGGGAGACAGAGGGGATAAATTTGACTGTGAAGAACTTTCAATGAGTGGTTTGTACTGACAGCTGTGTAAAGATACTCAGCACAAGCACAGTGAGACTGACATTCCACATTCTTGACAGAAGAGAAATGACTTGTATCAAAGTTATCCCCCAGAGTCCTATGTTATCGATAGCAGTAGCAACATGCAGTCCTTGTTAGTAATACAGGAATTAATGTTCTGATGTCTCGACTAATTACAATTCTAGAGGGAAACAATCATGCAGAGTATCAGATAGCGATTAGTATCAACACAATCTCACACAATCGGTTACTTACAGCAGTGTCTGTTTACGACAGTCCGGATTCCCCAGAACCACACACAGTAGTTGGACTCCAGAACCTCCCAAATTTCTACCATTCAGGTTCAGATCAATTAAAGAATGTTTTTCAATGAGAACGCAGCAGAGCACGTGATCAGAAGACGTTGTCAAATCATTTCTGTAGAGTCTTGGAGCAAGAGCAAGAATTAACAGAAATCAGAGTGAAGCCCCACTGTTTGTCATTAATTCCACAACTTAACAGTTAACGACATTTTTAAATAATTTGATAAAAAAACACAACCTCACAGAATTTGGTAATGACAACAACTTTTCAATTAAGATTTATTAAAACCTACGACAGTAGTTTCACTGCTGAATCTCTCAGTTTATTGTCATTCAGGTTGACAAAGGTCAATGACAGGTTTGGACTTAAACTGGAATTGAGATAGTCTGCACAAGAACTTGTGAGCATGTTACTATTGAGATTGGGGATCAGAGAGACAGAAAGAGAGAGAAACGACAGGGCTCAACTTTAAGACTAATGATAATCAAAATATAAAGTTTCTGATATCTGTTTATCATATGGCAGCACGTGAAACTGGAACTGAAGTAGGTCATATGCTCGCTCGACCCTACTCCTCCATTTCAGAAGACTATGGCTGGTCTGTTTATATTTTGGGCTTCACTTTCCCATCTGCCCACCATAATCTTAGATTTTTATTATGCAAGCGAATAAATCTTCCAGTGACTTAAAAATACTCATTGTCTACATCTCTATCATTTTCTGGGAGAGACAGTTCCCATGTTACACTGCCCTAAAAACAAATCACTTCATCTCCCTCCAAAAAGGGTTACCCTTCACTAATTTTAAAACCACGTCCCCTAGGTTAGAATCTCTGACCGAAAAAAAATCTCCATTCCGTACTCAGCAAGATCATTTGCGATCTTATATACTTTGATCAAGTTACCCTTAACATGCCCAAATTCCAGCGGAAACAAGCCCATTCTGTCCACCTATTCCCACAGCTCAAGTCACTCATTCAAAGCATTCATTGAGTAAACCTCTTCTGAACCTCCTTCAACATCTTTAGATCCCTCTTTTAAAAATGAAGCTATTGGAAATAATTAGACAATAATATGTTAAATGCAGATTATTATAGTAAAGGTAGAGAGCAGGTTCCAATAAGAAATCCTGTAACAAATGAATTTTATGCATCCGAAAGTTTACTGTCAACAGGAGTCTATGAACAACAGTCTCGTGCCAACAATTCATTCCAGAAAGGCCTTGGGGCCAGAAGAGGTTTCCAGACAGTGAGGTGCTTGACACTCAGAATTGATGGGTAAAGCAATAACAGACTAAATGATACAGATTGAATGAAGTCTGATGAAACCTTTCCTGAATCTTGGCGATTTCGGAGCGTACACACGAATGTTTCTGCTCCCAAATTGTCGACCACTTTTAAGTCCCTGCAATGGAGACCGAAGATGATGAAACCTGACATTCCACTGCTGCCTCAGTTTACAAAGTGAAGCCTGATTAGAGAATGAACTCATTATGTTCCTTCCCTCCCTTCTCCCTCATGACTTACAGTTGAGTTGACAATGAGGAACATTCGCAAAAGTCTCTAGGGAGAAGCTTGTTCATCTATTAGTGAAAGAGATTTGTTGAAGTGTTTCAATCAAATGCCTTTTTTCCATGCATACTCAATTTCAGATCTGAGGTGGAGTAGAGTGTGGATGGGAGAGAGACTCGGGGAGAGAATGAATTAATGAGAGAGTGAGAAATTGCGACCTGGAGAGGAGAGACAGAATGATATATGGTTTGGGATATGGGGTGAAGTTGAAACCCACAGAGGAGGAGAATGTGTTGATCATAGAGTTCCGTTTTGTGTTTGTCGCTGTCTCATGTCTATGGCTCGTTGTACTCTGTCTGCCCATTCATGGTTCTTTGCGGTAGTGAGTCAAGTCTATTGGCGTGAAGTTTCCTGGTTGAATCTGGGAACCGATGCATAAGCGCATTAACTTGGTCCCGATTCACAACACTCTGAGAGAAACGAACAGGAATTGACATCAACACAGAAAATGATAGTACCACAGGAAATGACGTCGCCAACCCAAGGAAACCTAAACTCATAAATAAAAAGTGGCTCACTAACACCAGCGCTTCACTGGAGTCTCACCAATGATGATGCCCAGTATAGTGACAAAACATCCGAAAAATAAAGTTCCACCTCAGCGACAAACTTCAATCCAGATTCTGAAGCTGAGCTACAAAGCATCTGAAAACACTCTAAATTCTGTTTCTTTTTAATTCAGCGGTTTGACCAGCAGCATCTCTTAATGCAACGAATAAACATACTATCTGGGCTGCCTTATCGAAATGTCCTACTCCATAACAGATTATAGGCTCTGTGGGAGATTTATTTCATAGATCCAAACTTGGATTCGGGTTGTTGGACTCGAAGGCAATGAATGGTTACTGTTAGTGTCATTTGTGCCGGGTAAGAGAAAGTGATGACTGCAGATGCTGAAGATCAGAGCCGATAAGTGTGGTGCTGGAAAAGCACAGGAGGTCAAACAGCATCCAAGGAGCACCAGAATCGACTTTTCAGGAATAAAGATTTCATCAGGATTTGTGAGGAACGGGTTATGCTTGAAACGTCGATTCTCCTGTTCCTCAAATGGTGCCTGACTGGCTGACCAGCACCATACACTTCGACTCTTTCATTCCGAGTGTTGAATTCGGTTGGTTTAAAGTGCTTGGGATAGCAATGGCTCTGTTTGTCACAAAGGGAGTTCTGGACGTGGAATAATTGACTTTGGGGTTTCTGCAAAAGTTGATTAAGGTCAAGCTTCTGCACGTACCAGACACCCTGGAGGTGGAGGTGAAGCTGGAGCTGGAGCAGCCTCCTTACTTGAGACAATGAGAGATAATTACTGCAATAGCTTAGCATTTAATTTTGCCGGAAACATCATCAGAATTTTTGGAACTGGCTAAAATATAATTAAAAATTAAGTTTTGGTGCCCTGTCTGAAAGAGTTGCATTGGCGGCAGTTCAGAAGAGGTTCACTAGTTAGATTCCAACTTGAGTTTGTCACATGAACAGAGATTGAGCAGTTCAGGCCTATATTCTCTGCAGTTCAGAAAAATGAGAGGAATTCACATTGCAGTCTCTCAGATGCTGTAGAGAATTGACAACGTAAATGTGAAATTCAGGACAACAGATAAAGGGACGTTGTGTAAATGGAAGTTTCTGGAATTCTGACAGGAAAGTGGAACTGAGGCCGAAATGACTTCAGCCATGATTGTGTTAAACGGCGGAAGAGGCTCGAGGGGCTGAATTGCCAAATGGTGCTCCTCATTCTTATTCAGCTGTTTGCCTGTGCTACATTCCCAGGAATGGATGAGCACTCGTTCAATAATAAGTCTTCAACAGTTTGTCGCAACATAACGAGGAGACAAAAGCAGTGACAAGTGCTGGGTCCTCAACTGTTCACAATCTACTTCAATGACTGTGGAGGAGTGGAACAAATGTATTGTAACACATTTCAGCGATGATGCAAAAGTAAGCAGTAAACTTAAATTATCAAGAGAAGATAGAGAATCTACAAATAGATATAGACTGGTGAAGTCAATGGACAATATTTTGGAATGTAGTGTCATTCATAACTGTAATTTATTTCAGTAAGATTGGAAGGCAATATGTTACTGAAATGGAGAGAGGTTACAGGTCTTCGTGATATAGCATTTACTGGAGAGTGCACTCTGACACTTTCAGCCATGGGAACTGTTGCTCCATCTCCCTGGTAGTCTGCTCGTTGATGTTCCCAGTGTCCCCATTGCTCTCAGTACACATGGGATATTTTGATGTGGTTGGTTGGTGGAGAAGAGTGGTGAGTAGGAGGGTGTTTTTAATCATGTATCAGGAGGGCGGCTTTTATCTGAGAAGCCATCCCTTCGTTCTAGGTGGAGATTTGATTACGATAAGAAAGGATGAATGTTTCTCAATGAAGAGTCTGTGGCTTCCGCCAACACAGTGGGTATTCACCAACATGATGTTCTTTGCATGGTTACACTATAATATCAATGCAGTGAGAGCTCCTTCAGCTCCCCTGACACTCCACATTGACTTGGGGTCCCCGTGCAGCTATGCACACCACCTGAATCCCACTATTCCTCCACTCAACAGATCCATGCTGAAGGAGAAAACATTGTATCAGCTTATCCAACATGTATATTGTCCGTGACCGAATGATAACGTTGATGTCAACATATTGGGAGATGATGAATATGTCACCCACTCCTATCTGGGAACTTCCAAATTATAGAAGCTGAATAGAACTGTGACACTAACAGCCACTGGAAGCACCGTCCTACACATGGTAAAATGCTTCAGGTCGTGCTGATGGAGGTGACACCGTTCTATGATCAACTCTATGTTCAATCAGGGCCTCCTCATTTTCTTGTGGGTTAAGTGTAACTTGGGAAACTGTTCTTGGAAAAGCTCCGGAGTGGATACAACAGATCACTTTCCCCACAGACACTAATTCCGTGGTTTCAGACCTTCCCATCTTTACAGCCTCTGCCCCAATTGTAGACCATGTTGCAGAAGCAGATGCTGTAACTACAGTCCCCATGCTCCATCCAAATTTGGATCACCAAATCTTCAGGTCCCCCTGAATATCTGAGACAGTTCACACCACAACCGCCAGCAGACCATCCCCAACACTTTAACCAACTTTTCAATGACAAGACTCATTCTGACGCCTCTCAGCTACAATCAGGTGTCTGGTCCTTTATAATACTCAAAAGGCAACCTCATGTTAATGACCGTACATCAGCTGAGAGGGACAATTATAGGCGTTCAGTGGACAGGCACAGATGAAATTCAAAGACATGTCTCAAAGCTGCTGAAACCCAGCTGTCAAGCTTGAAGCACCATATGAACACACTGGGAAGGGAAAAATAGCCCAGAACGCAACAGAATGCTGGCGGTTGTTTTTGAGATTCACAACGCCAGCATTCGATACACTCGGGAGACAAAAACTAAGACCATAGAAAGATACAAAGGGACAGAGAGATTCATATTAAAAATAGAAAACTGAGAACCTGCGAAAGATTGGGCACAAAGACAGCGGAGTGTGACTAACTGGAGTAATGAGACTTTGGAGATTCCAGTCTCCAGCATGGGAACATTGAATAAAGACATTACACGACGAGCTGAAATAGTTCTTTGCGTCAAATTCTCAATCTGCCTCACAGACCCAAACACGTCGCCATAAACGGGGACACGGTGATAACTCAGCATGGAGAGCTGTGCAGATCATGCTAGTGTATTGCTCAGTAAACTAGAGGGTCATGCCAGTATGGGAGGATTGCAAACATTGCCAGTCATATTGGGTCTATACTGACACTAGACACTTGTCTAACATGGGGAAGTATGCAGCCCCTTCTGGTAGTGACATTCGGCGAACGGTATTCACATCAATTTATGTATCTGACACTGCCAGAAGCAAAGGGAGAGAGAACTGAGCAAGTTCACTGATGCAGTTAAACCTGATTTGTAGATCTCTATTCAGAATCACAATATGAACAATAACGATGGTAAGGGGTGCAGAATAAATGAAAAGAACAGGAATACCGTGATATTTACTTCATAGAAATAATAACTGGATGGTGAAAATTACGAGGAACGACAACGATATATAGGGTATGACAATAAAAAAAGAATAATCGGAAGTGTATAATAAACCCACAATGTTAATGACCACTCATGAAAATATACAGAAAGATACCAAATATTCCGGAATAAACTCCTGCTCATTGTTACAACATTCTAGGCTATAGATCTCAGATTCTGATCCATTGCTGGAAGATTCCATTCTATTCTTCTCAGATTCTGCGCCATTGTTGGAATATTCTTGCCTAATGTTCTCAGATTTCAGATATATATATAATACCGACAGTGTGTAAACGGGCCGTTCAGCTCAACACATCCACACAGACCCTTCTAACAGTAACTGAGGCCGACACATTTCCCTACCCTATTATCCCATATTTAGCCTTCACTAATGTACCTAACCTACACATCCGTTAACACTATGGGCAAATTAGCATGGGCAATTGCCCTAGCCTGCACATCTTTGGACTGTGGGAGAAAAGCAATTCAGGTGGAGGAAACAACACACACGAAGGGGAATGTGCAAATTCCAGACAGACAATTGGCCGTGTCTGGAATCAAACTCGGATCCCTGGCGCTGTCAGGCAGCAGTGCTAACCACTGAGCCACAACACGGAGCATTCAAGCCTGATCTCTCTTCCCCCCTCTCTGGAGCTGGGCCATGTTATTGGACATGGACAAATGGCCCCACGGGATGTGAAAACGGAAGTAATTAGGAAATTTCCCACACAGTCGACAAAAAAACGGTACTGCGGTTCCTGGGATTGAGTAGATATTATCAAATGTTTGTGCCAAACTTCAGCAGTGAGGCTGCTCCACTCAATGAATTGTTAAACAAGGGCAAGGAGTTCCACTGAGTCGCGGACTTTCAAGGGCATTTGACAGCCTAAAACCTGTGTTAACCACTGCTCCGTATTCGCCATCCCTGATTACACGAAGTATTTCAATATGACTATCGATGCCAATGATGTGGGTGTCAGTGTGGTACTCCTGTAGGAGGATGACGATGGGATAGAAAGAGTGCTTTTTTTTCCCCCCAGGAATTGGCTGATTGCAGGGAAAGGGAAATGTGGAAAGTGAGAGTCCTTCAATAATGAAATTTCGAATTCCAGTGACGGTATGTTTCTATTCATGAGAACGGCAAAGCGGTTAGATATAGTTAATGCTGGATAGCTAGCAAATTTGAGGCTTTTATTCAGAAAAGTAAGGAGGCATATGACAGGTTCATGTAGCCGGAATCGAATACTTCAAGTATTCCAAGAGCATTCGACAAATACGCAAGAGCGAAATCACGGCAAAAATGGACCCTGAGATAGCTTTGGCAGATACATTAAGCACAAAATAGAAATTATGAAGAGAATAGGGATCTTTCATGATCAACTATGTCAACTTTCTGTGAAAACACGGGAGATGTGTGAGTGACTAAATGAGTGTTTCATATCAGTATTTGGTCTGGAGAAGGCTATGGAATCTATAATACTTGGGGAAAAACTGATCAGGCCACATTTGAAATACTGTGGACCCATATACAAAGAAGGATGCATTGACCTTGGACCGAGATCAGAGTACGTTCACGAGATTGGCCCAAGGAATTAAATGTTTAAAATATGATGACTCTGTATCGCTACTCGGTGGATTTCAGAAAGATGAGAGGGATCTAATTGAAACATACAGAATATTCAATTGCTGGACAGAGTTGATGTTGGGAAGATGTTTCCATTGCAAGGAGAGACGACGACTCGAGGGCACAACCTTAGAGTTTAGTGAAGAACTTTTAGAACAGGGATAAGGAAAAACGTCTTCAACCAAATAGTGGCAAATCCATGAAATTCATTGTCAGAGAAGGCTGTGGAGGCCATGTGATTGAGGAGATTTAAGACTGAGATCGATAGATTCGTGAACATCAAGGAGATCAAGCGTTACAGGAGGAAAGCGGGACTAAGGGTTTGAGACTCTTAATACCAATTATCGACAGGTGGAGCAGGCTCGATGGGCTGAACGGCCTAATTTGTGGCTGCTGTGTTTTGGAGTCTAAATGAATGGGGATACATTACAAAAAGTGCTCATATATCAGAGGAGATGTTAAGTTCTGTGGGAAGGTGGGGAACTGATTGTTCAGCACGTTGTCGAGATATTTGTAGGGTACATAACCACGGGTAAGGTGCTGGAAGCCTGAAGATTGACTAATATGGTGCCATGATTTAGCAAAGATGGTAAGGAAAAGTCAGGTTGACGAAAGGTCATTGAGCCTTATGTTGTTAGTGCGCAAGTTGTCTGACGTAAACCGGAGGGATAAAATTTGCATGTATTTCGAAAGGCAAGGACTGATTAGGAATACTCATCATGGCTTTGTGCATGAGAAATCATACCTCACGAACAAGAATGAGTTGTCTGAAGATTAAGCAAAGAAGATTTACAAGGGAAGAGTGGAGGACATGATCGCTCTAGATTTCAGTAAGGTGTTCGACAAGGTTCCGCATGGTAGACTGGTGTACATGGTTAGATCACCTGGATAACAGGGAAACTAGTCACTTGGATATACATCTGATTCGACGGTAGGACGTAGACGTTGTTGGTGGTGGGTTGCTTTTTCAGATTGTCGGCCGATGACCAGTGCTGTTCCACAGGGATCAGTACTTTGTCCACTGCTGTGCGTCAGTTATACAAATGATTTGAACGTGAGCTTAGGAGATATAAGTTAGTAAGTTTGCATCTTGCACCAAAAATGAAGGTGCAATGGCCAGACTAGAAGGTTACCTCAGAATGCAACAGGATCTTGATCAGATAGGCCAAATGGCCGAGGAATGACAGACGGAATTTAATTTACATGAATGTGAGGTGCTGCATTTTGTAAAGGCATATCATGGTAGGATTTATACACTTCATGTTAAGGTGCTGGGGAGTATTGCTGAACAAAGGTACGCAGGAGGACAGGTTTAGAGTTCCTTCAAAGCGGATTCACAGTTGGATGGGATAGTGATGAAGGCATTTGACATGTTTTCCTTTATTTGATATTTTTCGAGATGAGGTTCACTGCAGTGTGGAAACAGGCCCTTCGGCCCAACATGTCCACACCGACCCTCCGAAAAGCAACCCATCCAGACCCATTCTCCTATATTCAGTCCTGACTAATGCACCAAACACTCTGGGCAATTAGGATGGCCAAATCCCTGACCTGCACATCTTTGGACTGTGGGAGAAAACCGGAGCTCCCGGAGAAAACCCACGCAGACACAGCGAGAATGTGCAAACTCCATACAGACAGTTACCCAAGGCAGGAATCGAACCTGGCGCTGAGAGGCAGCAGTGCTAACCGTTGAGCCACCGTGCCGTCCTATCGTTAGAGTATTGAGTAGAGGAGTTGGAAGGTCATGTTGCGGCTGCACAGAGCATTGTTATGGCCACGTTTGGAATATAACGTGCAACACTGATCTTGCTTCGATACGAAGAATGTTGTGAAACTTGAAAGGGTTCAGAAAAGCTTTACAAGGACGTAACCACGGTTGGAGGGTTTGAGACAATGTGAGAAGCTGAATAGTTTCGAGCTGTTTTCCCCGAAGCCTCTAAGTGTGAGTGGTGAGCTTATAGAGGTCTTCAAAGTTATGAGGGGCTTGGATAGGGTAAACAGATATGGTCTTTGCTTTGGGTTGTTGGAGTGCATAGCTAGAGGGCACCGGTTTAGGCGGGAGGGGAAGAACTTAAAAGGGTCCTCAGAAACAAATTGTTCATGCAGTTGATAGGAACATTAATACACAAAGGGCGTGGAGAGATGTGGACCAAGTGCTGTTAAATGGGGTTAGATTAATTCAGGATAGCCTGTCGGCGTGAATGTGGTGGATTGAATGATCTGTTTCTCTACTGTAAATCATGTAACACGTTGACTCTCTCTGCTCAGATGATGTCGAATTCCATTGAGGTACCCCAACATTGCCTCCCTTTCGTTCATCCGCAGATTATATACCACCACCTCCCCAAAGTCTGGTGGACAGGATTATTAGCTGCAACTGACACATTTCCTGCACTTCTGCCTTCGCCCTTTCCCCTCGTTACCAGATCAAGTCATTCATTAATACTACTGAACGCAAAGTAAAGCAAAGAACTGCAGACGCTGGAGATCTAAAAAAAAATCTGATCTCATGACGAGTCCCCAGATTTGCAATGTTATGTTTGCTTTCTTCCAACAGATACTATCATACACCTAGAGTTTCGCCAGCAATTTCTTGCATATGTAATTTTCAGTTGATAACGTGCACACAATGTGTCTTGCAGTTTTGACTTTGATACATAATTCCCACAAATATTTGCTTCTCCTTGCACTTCAAAGCTCCAGTTAAGCTGTTTCTGTGTATTCTGAGTGACGTGGGCTATACTGTGATGTGTCGTGATTCCTTCCGTGATGTTAAGATAATCTCATTTTTCGTGTCCGCTCCTCTCAAGGGGAATTGTGCAATCTCACTGTCTCTTGACTTACACTAGTGGAGTGAAGAAGGACATTAATCTCCCAAAAATGCTGTACATTAGTCTAGACTGCTCTATCCTGGGGGGCGACTTCAGAGCAGGCCCACATGGTCTGGTGTCATGGTCTCCACTCCTGGCCCCAGGGGAAGGTGAATGTGAGCCTCCCCACACAGGAGGAGATCCATGCCCATGACCACAATGTGAGTGTGGGGAGGGCAGTAATTTCGTAAAGCCTGCCACATGGCTCAATATCGGGGGTGTGCAGGGTAGCTCCAAATGGAATGTGTTTGTCCTATGGCAATTTGGGCTGTCAAAAATGGCTTTGGTTCTCGGGCGTCCGATTACTTGCCGGGCCTCCGGTGATTGCGGAGTTGCTCTGGGAATGGCCTGCAGTTGAACTGCGGGAAACCCAACCCGACTCTCACTGTGAGTTCCATGAGTGTCACACAAACTCAAGGTGGAAATCTCTCCCGAAACAGAACTCCACTAGCACTTTGCATGTAAAATCAATAAGGTTGAGCCAAGACATAAGAACACAAGAAATAGGAGCAAGGTAAGACCAACTGGTCGCTGAATAATATGAAGGATGTATAAGCAAAGGATGTTGCCAGGGTTGGAGGATCTGAGCTACAGGGAGAGTCTGAACAGGCTGAGGCTGTTTTCCCTGGAGCGTTGGAGGCTGAGGGGTGACCTTATAGGAGGAGAAAGTGAGGACTGCAGATGATGGAGATCAGAGCTGAAAATGTGTTGCTGGAAAAGCGCAGCAGGTCAGGCAGCATCCAAGGAACAGGAGAATCGACGTTTCGGGCATAAGCCCTTCTTCAGGAAGGGTGACTTCATAGAATCCAGGACTAGAGGGCGTAGGTTTGTGGTGAGAGGGGAAAGATAAAGAAGAGACCTAAGGGGAAACGTTTGCACGCAGAGGGTGGTCCGTGTATGGAATGAGCTGACAGAGGATGTGGTGGAGGCTGATACAATTGCAACATTTAAGTGGCATTTGCATGGGTATAGAAATAGGAAGGGTTTTGAGAGACATAGGCCGGGTGCTGGCAGGTGGGAATAGATTGGGTTGGGATATCTGGTCAGCATGGACGGGTTGGATCAAAGGGTCTGTTTAAATGCTTTACATCTCTATGACACAATGACTTCAAATGGGACTGGACAGAATTGGGATATCTGCTCGGCGTGAACAAGAAAGACTAAAGGACTTTTTTGCTCTACTGTATGGCTCTCTGACTCGACAAGAGGGCCGACGAGAAATTCGAAAATAACCTTTTGAGTCAATATTCTCTTCCCCAGAAATTTGTGTTGTATGTACGTTTGCATTTATTCAAAGTTCTGAAATATTTGACAGAGAAGTGAGTCAAACATAATAGGACGCAGACAGGCAAGTGGGGTTGAGATCACAACCAGATTCGCCATCCTTGTAGTGCCTGGTGGAGAATGCAGAAAGTGTCTAATGACCCACTCCTGCTCCTCAGTCCAATGTTCATAAGTTTCATTCAGTCCCTCAAACCTGCTAGGTGAGCAGTTTAGGGCCACTTACCACTCCAACCTGGTGTACAGAAACAGAGGAGATTATTTAGTTCAGCAAAATGATGGAACACGGTTTGGGGTGGTTTGGTAAATGTGATTGGAGAACCTGAGCTGACTATGAAAGAGGATCCTTATCTCTCTCTCTCCAGATCTTCTGTTCTCGCTGACTGCAACATTTAGAACCAGAACGTTCATGAAAATATGACCCACTAACTTTCCAATAACAAAATGAGAGAAAATCAAAACCACGTGCAGGTCGTTCACTCGCCAAGTCTGCCTTGCCCTTTGATAAGATCTGAAGAAACTCTTAATTCCTCCTTAATGTTCAATTCTTTAAGGCCGTAAACTCTCTGACAGTTCAAAATCTACCCGACCCTCTTCACTTTTTTTCACTTATCCACCTCCCCGGACACTCTGAAAAAGCGAATTCGTGACAGTGAGTTCGCTCTGTTTCCAGGAAACAATGCTGCTCCATCAACATGATCTATCAATATGAACAAAAGAAGTAAATTAAAGGTTCGGGTAAGAGTGACTGTCCTTGACACCAAGGCGTTGCTTGATCAAGGATCTAAGAAACGTTGTGGTAAATGGGAATCAGTTTAGACTTCCCACTGATGAGATTTAATTATAGCACAAAGGAACACATTCGTTGTTCATGAATGACGATCACCTCAATTCTGGGATATCCTCCCTCCATGCTTCTTCCTCGGCAGAAATATCTTCAGCTACTCAATTAATTCTTTCAACCACCGTACAATCGGAATTCGGAATGGTCGCTGAATAACACGCAGTGTTCAGATCAATGCGTCAACTCTTCACTCGTGAAACAGTCTCTGGCCACGTGCAGTAAGACCTGGGTCATATTCAAGCATCTGCTGTTATAGGGCAAATACCTTTTTATGTAACAGTACTGCCAGATAATGAAATATTCCATAGGTAAAAAATGAGGCGGTTATTCAGCATCTCACGCTGGCTTCGTAGGACTATGAGGAGGTGATTCAGCTCAATAAAACATATTGAAGAAGATGCGAGATAGCCCATTCAGTCCCTCCAGTCTTTTACAAAGAAAGACAAGGAATCTTGTGTTATGATCAGATTGCAGACCTTAAAATATAGTTTAGTGTGTCAGCCTGGAGCCTAACATTTTCTTATATTTAAGATAAATGCAATGTGCTTGAGTCAGATGCAATGTGACTTGCCAATCTACTCCACTTTAAGCAAAACACAATTTGCTTATAAACTGAGGATAAAATACAAAGAGGATTTTAGAATAATTCAACTGCCTGTACAAAAATAACAGAATAAGAGAAACTGTAATTTTACTAATTAACTCTCCAATATTGTAACCTCCCATGAACATACCGTAAGGTGAAAAGGGAAATTCTTCAACTGAATCTTGGATAGAGTTCTCCAATCCAGGAGAGGAAAACATCCACAGAAAATTCAGAGTGACTGGCAGCCAGGGGACATTCCCTGAAGCTTCCACCTCTGTTGAGACCCCAATAGCTTCTGATATTACTGAAAAACGAAAACCGAAATCTTCATCCCTGAGAGCTGACCACACCCATTCATGTTGCATTGAAATAAACCTGGCATCTCAATGTGTTTACTCAAGTAGTGTTAAGTAACAAGCTGGATAATTATTACTCAATCTCTCATTTTCAAGAAACGAGGACAAAATAACAAGTTGCAGCGTCATCACACTCGTCAGCAGATCGAGCTGATAAACAGTAAGCGGGGTAACCCAATCATTCGCTTGGTCCTGTCCAATCAGAGGAGGACAAGCCATTCAGTCGCTTGAGTCACTTACTCAGGGAACGGGAGGATGGCAGCTCCTCGGATCACCTGTACTGATATAGAATGTGGCAAGTGATGTTCGAACATGACAAAAAAAATCAGAGGCTGCAAGGACAGACGGCTCCATAGTTTGCCTCGCAGCTGCATTGCTTTTGGAATACACGTGGGACTTTACCGTGGTTTTCGAGCAGTGAGGAGAGAAGCAAAATGTTTTGTATGACGTCGAAAGGAGGCATCTTTCATCCCCAAAAGAGACAGACTGGTGTTCTCTGTGTAGTTAAGAATCTCACTGCACATTGGAACACGAGACCATAAATCATACCAATCAATCCAGGGTAAATGTGGAAATTCTCACCCTATCAATGTCTCTTTTGGAAATAATTGATAGTTGCCAACTCTCAAATTGCAATTTAACCATCTCCTTTTCTGTCAAAGTGCTGCAGAGTCAACAATCATTTTCTTCACTCGCTCCTCATGGTAGCATCGTCTGTGTCATTGCTAAGAGGATCGTGCTTTACAAAGGAATTCAAATCAATACACAATGACCCAATAGTCTCTCTCCTCGGCTCAAGCTTTGTGAAATTGGTTTTACTTAGGTATTTAAATAATGTTAAAATGAAGGGCATCATATCATTTACGCACATATTAATTATGCAGAATTTGATTAGGAGTAGTTAGCTTGGATTTGTGAGTGGGAGAACATGCCTCGAGATTTTTTTTAATATACTTTGATGAATTGCTAGGGAAGCTTGACGAGGGCAGGGCGGTAGATATACTCCACATTTCAGTCTGGCCTTTCAAAAGGTTCCACAAGATAGACTGCTCCAGAAGATTAGATCACATGCAATCCAAAGAAATGTGACACATTGGATATACATTTGGCTTCATGGTATAGCGTAATAGTGCAAGGAAGCTTGTCGGGCTGGGGGACTGTAACGAGTGGAGTGTCTCAGGCGTCATCTCTAGGTTCATTACTGCTTGTTATCTCTATCAATGATTTGGATGAGAATGTACAAGGCATGTGTAACCAATTTGTAGATGACATTAACATAGATGTATTGTGAGCAATGAGAAAGGTAATTAGAACTTAGAGCAGGACTTTGATCAAATAGGGAAGTGTTACGAAAAATGGCAAATTGTGTTTTATATAGGTAAGTATGGGGTCTTGCATGTTGGAAAGTGAAATCGAGGTGTGCGTTTTCGTGGTGAATGGTAAGGCTTTGAGGAGTGCCGTGGAACAGACGCATCTTGGAGTTCAGGGGAACCGTTCTCTGAAAGTGGAATTAATGGGAGACAGGGCAGTGAAGAAGCTTTTCACACATTTGAGTTTGTCTGTCAGAACCTTGAGTATTGAATTTGAGATGTTATGTTGCAGTTATATAGGACATTAGTGAGACCTCACTTGAAGTACCGTGCTAACCTTTGGCCACCTTGCTATTGTCAGTATATTATTGACCTTGCAAGAGTGCCGAAGGAATTTAGAAGGCCGTTGCGAGGGATCAATGGGTTGAGGTATAGGGAGAGGCGAGACAAGCCAGAACCTATTCTATTTCGAGTGTGGTGCAGGAAAATCACAGCCGGTCAGGCAGCATCCTATAAGCAGGAGATACAACGTTTGTCTAATGAACAGCTTATGCTTGAAACGTCGACTATCCTGCTCTTCAGTTGCGCTTTACTGACCATCCATTTACCAGTCAATCATTACTTTTGAAGCATCTTGAAATTAAGCAGGCAGTTCTGGCTGCACATGAAATTCAGAAGAAAAGCACTTTATGTCTTAAATTGACCGCACATGCTTCCCGCTTCTTGACAGGTCCCCGCTTAAGAAAAGGAACATGAACTGCCATAACATAAATCAGACTTTATTTCCTCGAATTTTTGATACAATTACTATGAAATGTGTGTTGTTAGTTGCAGTTGTACTTTTCTTAGTGATAACTGAACTCACAGAGAATATTGGAATCAGGTAAGTATTATGCACAATTATGTATAATTTGTATATTAAACGTCTACAATATAAAATGCCAACAAAATAATTTCAGTTTTTCGTCTTTGTTTATTTTTTTCTAAATTGTAAAAGGAATGTGGTCCATGTTCACAAAGGTCTGTGTTACCTTGTTCGTCACATAAAGTTTTAATTGTTTTCATGCCACTACCCATCTCAATTACTCTTTATCGATGGTCGAGCACTGTCTCTGGAGTAATATTGAACTCTTCTCGAAAAGTAGTTAATGGGCCGTTCAATTCCAGCGTCATCTTCGTCTCTCAATACAGCTATCATCGATTACATTTTTGAATGCTTTTGAAAAATAATGATGCAGCTGAAAATGGTGTAGTGTTTAATATAGCTTTTAAATTCTCAAATGCCTCCTGGTCTTGTTTTGCCCACCGAAATTTTACCCTCTTCGTCATAAATCTGTCAGTGCCACCTCGCCGAAGAAGTTTGGAGTAAAAAACAACATCGGGTAGATTCTGTAGAGTCCCAAAAATTGAAGCACCTCTTTCTTTGAGGATGATCGCGGAAATTGCTTGATGGCCTTCGACTTTGTGTTCCCTCGGCTCAAACTTCCATGACAGATGCTCTGTCACAAGAACATTACCTCTGCTTTCACGAATTCAGTTTTATTTATTTCACCACCAGTTTTCCTCTTCGTAATGGTTAGAAGAGCTCTGCTAACTACGTCATTTCCATGACTTGCTCAAGATCACTATATGATCACGATTAATTGCACAATTACTTAATCCAGTCACAATTCTGTTTAAGAGTCGTTGAAATGTGGCTGGTGCGTTCTTCCTTTCAAAAGCCATCATTTTGATCTAAATAGCCAATTCTTGGATGCAAACGCAGGAAATCCATTCGATTGTCTAAGAAATGTACCCCCCACCAAGCAGGTAGTCCAACTTTATGATGTATGCAGCTTGTCCAACTTTCTCTCTGCAGTACTCCAAACTTGATATTGGATAGGAGTCCGTATAGTTACGGCATTGAACTTCGGATGTTGCACACAAACATGTTGAGTCCCGTCAGGTTTGTGAACGAACATGATAGGCGAACTCCACACACTGAGTCTGTTTGCTGATATATTTCTGGATCAGTGGTGCTGGAAGAACACAGCAATTCAGGCAGCATCCGAGGACAGGCATCCGGATGCTGCCTGAATTGCTGTGCTCTTCCAGCACCACTGATCCAGAATCTGGTTTCCAGCATCTGCAGTCATTGTTTTTACCTTGGTGATATATTTGTCGAGTATCGACACCGCTTCCTCTGAACCTCTGTGGCTTTGAGAAGATTAAGCCTGTTGTGGTGTTGTTTTATTGGAACAGCATTACCTAATTCCACCTCATGCAAAAGAGCATTAGGCTGCCGAACTTTATTCGTGCATATGTCCTCATGCTGCTGCTGCAAAAAAGCATCTCGATTCTTTGTACTAGAGACAGATAGTTCAATAACCGATCCCATTCGTGAAGGACTTCCTTGGTAACTAATGCATTTGTATCACATAAAACTCCATGCATCTGAATTGTATTCAACACTCTCTTGGCAGTAATGTTTCTCCAGGTATGTCTGTCTATTATAATAGGATTGCGATATGTTCACATGATGTACACGAAACAGCTTTTAGTTTGTTATAACTGGCATCTTTACCAGATAGTTTACCTGGCAACGGTTCTCTCCATTTAATAGGGTTCCACGAAATCTGGCTTTTAAGCGAACTCCTACCAATGCATAGTTTCCACGGTGAAATATCGGAAGTTTGGAGTCATTATCGGCCACCTGCATCATTCTAGGCTGTATGCTCTTTGAGTGCTGTTTAGCAAAATTACCTTACCGATATATATTCTCCCTCAACTCAGATGCATCATTAAAATGTGCAATGTCCGAATTGAATTCGATTACTTTTTTTCTTTAATTCCTTTCAACGGCGCTTTCACTTGATATTTGCTCAAAGTGAGTAAGCTGAATAGATTCGTTTGGGGCATCTCTAATGGTAAACAATACGAAAGTGGTAGAATTATTCCACTCATTTGTGTAATCATAGTAGTCCCACCTTGGAACCTCCTGAATCCTCCCCAAAAACAAACTGTATTCCTGGAAATGACATTCTGCTAATCACACTCATTATTACTTCCCCAGTCTTGAGTTCACTTTCCAACCTGAACTGACACACGGGCATGTCACATTTCTCTACATCTTCACTTTATTTCCTGTTCTTTAGTTCCAAGAGACAGTTGTTATAACTGGCATCTTTACCAGATAGTTTACCTGGCAACGGTTCTCTCCATTGGACGGGTCACGACGTCACCATGGAGGAGAGGAGCCTGTCGGGATACCTGAGTATGCAATATACATTTTACTAACTTATAGGTCCGGCGTACTTTAATTCCTGGAGTCAGTAGAAGAGGTGGCGAGATCGCCAGGGAGCAGTGGAGCCTGCCGGGATGTGTGAGCTGAAAGTATAAATGTTACTTACTTTTAGGTCTGGCGTTCATTAGGTCTGGGAACAGTCGAAAAGGTTACAAGATCGCCAGGATGCAGCGGAGTCTGTAGAGATGCGTGAGGATGCAGCATGAATGTTACTTACCTTTAAGTCCGGCGTTCATTAGTTCTTGGAGCCTGTTGGAGAGGTAACGAAGTCACCAGGGAGCGGCAGAGCCCGTCGGAATAGGTGAGTATACGTTATAAATATTACCTACCTTCAGGTCTGGAGTTCTTTAGTTCCTGGAGCCAGTCAGAAATGTCATGAGGTCACCAGGGAGCGCAGAGCCTTTCGGGATAAGTGAGTACCCAGTATAAATATTACTCATATTTAGGTGTGGCATTCTTTAGTTCCTTAAATCTATTGGAGAGGTAACCAGATTATATATATGGACGTTTGGTGTATCCGACACACTACTCGGGTGGTGTCCCACTCAACTTCCTCAAATAATCAAACAAAAAACTGATCTGTGCGTCAGTTGTTAATGTGATAAGTGTTTGCTTTCGTGTTACTTTTTTGCATCGGTCTATTTGGGAATTTGGAATCGTGGTACTTGAGACTAGTACAGGTGAATGTTCTTCTTGCAATATGGGGGAGGTAATGGTCATTTCTAGTTTCCTTGCTGAATTCATTTGTGCGAAGTGCACACAACTCTAGCTCTTCGAGAACTGTGTTCGGGACATTGAGGTGGAGCTGGATGTACGTCGTATCATTCGAGAGGTGGAGAGGGTTATTGAGAGGAGTTGCAGGGAGCTACATACTCCTCAGCCACGGGAAGAAGGATACTGTCAGGGCGAGGAAACTGAACCAGCAGAGAGTGCAGTGAAGTCCTATGGTGTTTCCCCTCATCAATAAATATACCGTTTTGGATGCTGTTTGTTGGACGGTGGGTGGCTGACGACTTTCCAGGGTAAGCAACTGGGCACAGGTCTCGTGCAGAGTCTGGCCCAGAGTCTGGCCCTGTTGCTCAGAGAGGAACACGATAGAATAGCAGAGGTTTAGTCAGTGGGGTCTCCATAGTCAGGAGGTTTTGTGTGATCGGGTGACACTCACGATTAGTGTGTTACCTCCGAGGTACCAGGGTTCGTGATGTCTTTGATCGTGTTTTTGTGATTTCTTGAGGGGGACGAGGACCAACCCCACATTATAGTCTGCAGATGCCTCATCGACATCGGTCGGAATAAAGGTGGGGATGTAAGGCAGAAATCCTGGCAAGTAGGGTGCAGATTAGTGCTAGACTGAACAGAATAGTTATCCCTGCTTTTATTTTTGCCCATGCCGCGTGCTGGTGAGGCGAGGAACGGGGAGAGACCAGAGCTGAACACGTAACTGCTGGGATGGTTCTGGAGGGAGGGTTTTGAATTCTTGGATAATTGGAGCTTTTTTCGTGGGGGAGGTGGGACCTCCATAAACAGGATTGTCTTCACCCGAACCAAAGTGGCAAAAGTACCCTGGAATTTGCTAATGTGTTCAAACTAGTGCAGCAGGTGGATGGGGATCTGAATTGTTGTTCCATTGTACAGGCTGAGGGTAGTGAGGTCAGGGATAGATTTACAAGTTCGTGAGAGGGCACAAGCAATCAGGATGTTGGGTGGAAATGTGTGAATTTCAATGCGAGGAGAATCTGAAAAAAGGTGGATCAACTTGCAGCATGGGTTGGGACCAATAATTTAGATGACGTGGCCATTTCAGAGACATGGCTGGAGGATGGACAGGAATAGTTACTGCAGATTATGGAATTCAGATGTTTCAGTCGGAACAGACAAGATGGCAAAAGGAGAGCAGGAGTGGCATTGTTTATTCAGGGTATTATGACAGCAGCTGAGATAACGTTTGTGGACTCATCCAGTGAGGTAGTTTGGATTGAGGTCAGAAAGAAGAAAAGAGATCTCAGCCTGTTGAATTTTCTGTCGGCCTCCGAATTGTTCCAGGGTAGTAGTGGAAAGGATAGCAAATATGATGTACAATAGGCGCGTGAGTAAGAGGCTGGTTGTTATGGGGGACTTTAAGTCCACAATATTGACTGGGCATACTATAGCTCCTGTAGTTTAGATTAGTCAGTTTTTGTCCAATGTGTTCAGGAAAGTGTTCTGACACAGCATGTAGACAGGCCAACAGCAACCAATGCCATGTTGGATTTGGTACTGGGGAATGAACCCGGACAGGTGTTAGATTTGCAGGTCGGTGAGCCCTTTGACGATAGTGACTAAATTCGGTCATGTTTATAATAGCAATGGGCAGTGGTACGATTATACCGCAGGGAAAGAAGTATAACGGGGGAAAGGCAACTGTGATGCGATCAGCATGATCTAGGATGCAAAGGATGGGGAAGGAAACGGCAGGGGATGGGCACATTTGAAATGCCGAGCTCATCCAAGGAGCAGCGACTGTCGGTACTTAATAAGTTTACACTTATCAAGCAGAAACATGGTTGTCGACAGAGGGATACATCGTTTACTGAAGAACTTGAAGCTCTTCTCAAGATTAGAAGAAAGCTTTTGTAAGGGTGAGACGTGGAAGTTTAGTAAAGGGGTTGGAAAGTTACAAATTCACCAACAAAGATGTGAGGAGAGGGCGAGGAATAATCAGGAAGAGGCATTAGACGTCGTTGGCGGATAGGACGAAGGAAAAACCTGAGGCCTTCTATATGTACTGCAGCAATAAAATAAGGGGACCAGGTGTGTGGAATCTGAGGATATCGGGGAAGTGCTAAATGAAAGTGTTTCGTCAGTATTCACATTGGAAAATGGCAATGTTCGTGAGAATACCGAGATACAATCTACTAGGTTAGATGGGAATGCGGTTGAGAAAGAGAACGTTTGAGCAATTTTGGAAGATCTGAAAATTGATAAGATTCCTGGGCCAGATGGGATTTTCCTCGCATTCTCTGGAATGCCAGGGAGGAGATTGTGGAATCTTTCAGTTTGATCTTGCTCGACAGGAATAGATCCAGAAGACTGGAAGAATGCAAATGTTGTTCCCTTGTTTATGAAGGGGAGTCAGGACAATTTTGGTGATTATGGGCCTGTGAGCCTTACTTTTATTGTTGGTAAGGTGTTGGAAAAGGTCACAAGAGCTAGGATCTATAATCAACTGAAAAGGAATGATTTGATTCTGGATAGGCAACACGGTTTTCTAAAGGGTATTTTGTACCTCATTGATATTATCGAGTTCTTCGAGAAGGTGACAAAGCACCTGGATGAAATTTAAGCGGTTGATCTGGTGTATGTGGACTTCAGTAAGACGTTTGTTGAGGTTCTATATAGTAGGTCATTGCACAAAATACGGAGTTTCGGGATTGAATGCGAATTAGCGCTTTGGATCAGTAATTGGCTCGCTGAAACGAAACCAAGGGTAGTGGCTGCTACGAAATGTTCATCCTGAAGGTCAGTTACGCAGTCGCATTCCGCAAGCATCTGTTTTGGGTCACTGCTGTTTTCCATTACCAAAAACGATGTGTATGTGGGTGGAGAAGGATGTGTTAATAAATTGGTGGATGATACTAAGGTAGGCAGAGTTGTGAATAATGCAGCAGGATGTTGTACGTTCCATGGGGACACAGATAAGATGCAGAGCTGGGTTGAGAATTAGCAAATGGAATTGAATGCTGAAAAGTGTGAGGGAGTTCACTTCGGAAGGAGTAACAGAAATGCAGAGTACGAGCTTAATGGTAACCATCTTGGCAGTGTAGATGAACAGGGAGATATCGTTGTACAGGTGCATAAATCCACGAAAGTTGCCACCCAGGTTGACAGAGTCCGAAGAAGACATATGGTTTGTAAGCGTTTATCAACAGGGGCATTAAGTTTTGGAAACTCGAGTTCATGCTTCATATGTAGAAGACACTGGTACGGCCGCACATGGAGTATTGTGCACAATTCTGGTCACCGCATTATCGGAAAGATGTGGGAACTTTGGAACATAGAACATAGAATAATACAGCACAGAACAGGTCCTTCGGCCCACGATGTTGTGCCGAACATTTGTCCGAGCTTAAGCACCTATCCATGTACCTATCCAATTGCCGCTTAAAGGTCACCAATGATTCTGAATCTGTCACTCCTACAGGCAGTGCCTTCCATGCCCCCACCACTCTCTGGGTAAAGGACCTCCCCCTAACATCCCGCCTATACCTTCCACCCTTCACCTTAATTTTATGTCCCTTTGTAAAACTCTTTTGTACCCGGGGGAAAAGTCTGACTGTCTACTCTACCTATTCCCCTGATCATCTTATAAACCTCTATCAAGTCACCCTTCATCCTTCTCCGTTCCAATGAGAAAAGGCCTAGCACTCTCAACCTGTCCTCGTACGACCTGTTCTCCATTCCTGGCAACATCCTCGTAAATCTCCTCTGCACCCTCTCCAAAGCTTCCATATCGTTCCGAAAATGAGGCGACCAGAACTGCACACAGTACTTCAAATGTGGCCTTACGAAGGTCCTATACAGCTGCAACATCACTTCACGACTCTTGAATTCAATCCCTCTGCTAATGAACGCTCATACACTATAGGCCTTCTTGCAAACTCTATCTTCCTGAAGGCAACTTTCAAAGATCTATGAACATAGACCCCAAGATCCCTCTGCTCCTCTACTAAGAACCCTACCATTAACCCTTTATTCCGCATTCTTATTTGTCCTTCCAAAATGGACAACCTCACACTTGACAGGGTTGAACCCAATCTGCCACTCCTCAGCCCAGCTCTGCATCATATCTAAGTCCCTTTGCAGCCGACAACAGCCGTCCTCACTATCCACAACTCCACCAAACTTCGTATTGTCTGCAAATTTGCTGATCCACACTTCGACTCCCTCTTCCAAGTCATTAATAAAAATTACAACCAGCAGAGGACCCAGAACGGATCCCTGCGGAACTCCACTTGTAACTGGGCTCCAAGCTGAATATTTACCATCTACCACCACTCTGACTTCGACCGGCAAGCCAGTTCTCTATCCAACTGGCCAAACCTCCCACTATCCCATGCCTCCTGACTTTCCGCGTAAGCCTACCATGGGGAACCTTATCAAATGCCTTACTAAAATTCATGCACACTACATCCACTGCTCTACCCTCATCCACATGCTTGGTCACCTCCTCAAAGAATTCAATAAGATTTGTAAGGCAAGACCTACCTCTCACAAATCCGTGCTGGCTGTCCCTAATCAAGCAGTATCTTTCCAGATACTCATAAATCCTATCCCTCAGTACCCTTTCCATTACTTTGCCTACTACCGAAGTAAGACTAACTGGCCTGTAATTCCCGGGGTTATCCCTATTCGCTTTTTTGAACAGGGGCGCAACATTCGCCACTCTCTAGTCCCCTGGTACCACCCCGTTGACAGTGAAGACGAAAAGATCATTGCCAACGGTTCTGCAATTTCCTCTCTTACTCCCCACATAATCCTATGATGTATCCCGTCAGGACGGGGGGACTTGGCTATCCTCAAGTTGTTCAAAATGCCCAACACATCTCCCTTCCTAACAAGTATCTCCTCTAGCTTACCAGTCTGTTTCATACTCTCCTCTTCATCAATACGGTCCCTCTCATTTGTAAATACTGAAGAAAAGTACTCATTCAAGGCCTCTCCTATCTCTTCCGACTCAATACGCAGTCTCCCACTACTGTCCTTGATCGGACCTACCCTCGTTCTCGTCATTCTCATGTTTCTCACATACGCATAAAATGCCTTTGGGTTATCCTTGATCCTACCCGCCAAAGATTTTTCATGCCCTCTCTTAGCTCTCCTAATCCCTTTCTTCAGCTCCCTCCTGGCTATCCTGTATCCCTCCAACGCTCGGTCTGAACCTTGTTTGCTCAACCTTATGTAAGCCTCCTTCTTCCTCCTTACAAGACATTCAACCTCCCTCGTCAACCAAGGTTCCCTCACACGACCATCTCTTTCCTGCCTGACAGGTGCATACATCTCCACATTTCAACGACATCCTTCCCTGACAGCCTATGCTCCCAACTTATGCTCCTCAGACCCTGTCTTGCAGCATCATATTTACCCTTCCCCCAATTGTAAAGCCTGCCCTGTTGCACACACCTATCTCTCTCCATAACCAAGGTGAAAGTCACAGAATTGTGGTCACCATCACCAAAATGCTCACCCACTAACAAGCCCATCACTTGTCCCGGTTCGTTACCAATTACCAAATCCAATATGGCCTCCCCTCTGGTTAAACAATCTACATACTGAGTTAAAAAAGCTTCTTGGACACACTGCACAAACAACGCCCCATCCAATCTACTTGATCTAAAGAGCTTCCAATCAATATTTGGGAAGTTGAAATCGCCCATGACTACTACTCTGTGGCTTCTGCACCTTTCCAATATCTGTTTCCCAATCTGTTTCTCCACATTTCTGCCCCTTTCCTATTTCTGACTTCAGCACAAACCACCTCCAAAGACAGATCCCCCTCGAACTGCCTTTCTGCAGTCGTTATACCATTTCTAATTAGCAACGCCACCCCCTCCTTTTTTACAACCCCCCTAATCTTACTGAAACATCTGTGACTACGATCCTCCAACAACTATTCCTGTCCCTGTTCTATCCACGTTTCCGCTATGGCCACAACATCGTAGTCCCAAGTACCGATCAACGCCTTACGTTCACCCACCTTATTTCTGATACTCCTTGCGTTGTAGCAAACATACTTGAGCCCATCTCTGTGTCGCAAGTATTCCCTGTCAGTGCTACCTTCTCCACAGCCTCCCTCCATTCTTGGACATCCTGAAAAACAGCTAACCGACTTGCTGGACTACAAGTCCGGATCCAATCCCCCTGCTAAATTAGTTTAATCCCCCCCTCCCCCCCCCTCCCCCCCCCACACAAGTGTGCTAGAAAACCTCCCTCCCAGGATTATGGTTCTGGTTCAGGTGCAACCCGTCCTGCTTGTCCAGGTTCCACCTTCCCTAGAATGCAGTCCAATTGTCCAAATACCTGAAGCCCTCCCTCCCATACCAGCCATGCAGCCACGTGTTCAACTGCGCTCTCTCCCTTTTCCTTGCCTCACTGTCATGTGGCACCGGCAACAACCCAGAGATAATGACTCTGTCCGTCCTAGCTTTTAGCTTCCAACCTAACTCCCTGAGCTCCTGAATGACCTCCCCACCCCTCTTCCTACCTATGTCGTTGGTGTCAATGTGCACCACGACTTCTGGCTGCACACCCTCCCACTCAAGGATTCTGAAGACACGGTCCGAGACGCCTCTGACCCTGGAACCCGGGAGGCAACAAACCATTCGAAAGTCTCGCCCATGTCCACAGAACCGCTGTCTGTCCCTCTAACTATACAGTGTCCTCTAAATAGCGCTCTCCTCCTCTCCCCCTATTCCTTCTGGGCCTCAGAGGTGGGCCTCATGCCAGAGACCTGGTCACTGCAGCTTACCCCTGCTAGGCCGTCCCCACAACAGTATACAAAGCGGTATACTTATTGTTGAGGGGAACGACCACAGGGGATCCTTGCACTGCCTGCTTCCTCCCCTTCCCAACTCTAACTGTTACCCAGCTAACTCTGTTCTCTGGCGTAACTATGTCCCTGTAGCTTCTATCTATCACCCTCTCAAATAGTCCTCAGTTCATCCAACTCCAGCTCCAGTTCCCTAACGCGGTCTGTGAGGAGCTGGAGCTGGCTGCACCTCCTGCAGGTGAAGTCGGCAGGAGCGTCGGTGGTCACCCCTCCCTCAAACCCATTGTCTCAGCATGCACCTGCCGCACTGAACTCATCTCTACCTACCTCGACACTGTCCTATCACCTCTAGTCCAGGAACTCCCCGCATACGTTCGAGACAACACCCACGCCCTCCACCTCCTCCAAGACTTCAGTTTCCCCGGCCCCTAACGCCTCATCTTCACCATGGATATCCAATCCCTCTACACCTCCATCCACCATGACTAGGGCCTCCAAGCCCTCCGTTATTTCCTCTCCAGACGTCCCCAACAGTACCTTTCCACCGACACTCTCATTCGTTTGACCGAACTGGTCCTCACCCTTAACAATTTCTCCTTTGAATCCTCCCACTTCCTCCAGAACAAAGGGGTAGGCTTGGGCACACGTATAGGCCCTAGCTAAGCCTGTTTCTTTGTTGGCTACGTAGAGCAGTTGATCTTCCGTAATTACAGCGGCACCACTCCCCAACTCTTCCTCCGCTACATTGATGACTGCATTGGCGCCACCTCGTGTTCCGGCGAGGAGGTTGAGCAATTCATCAACTTCACCAACACATTCCACCCTGACCTTAAATTTACCTGGACCATCTCTGACACCACCCTCCCCTTCCTGGAACTCTCCATTTCCATTAATGACGACCGACTTGGCACTGACATTTTTTATAAACCCACCGACTCCCACAGCTACCTGGATTACACCTCTTCCCACCCTACCTCTTGCAAAAATGCCATCCTGTATTCCCAATTCATCCGCCTCCGCCGGATCTGCTCCCAGGAGGACCAGTTCCAAACAGAATACACCAGATGGCCTCCTTCTTTAGAGACCGCAATTTTCCTTCCCACGTGGTTAAAGATGCTCTCCAACGCATCTCGTCTACATCCCGCACCTCCGCACTCAGAACCCACCCCTCCAACCGTAACAAGGACAGAACGCCCCTGGTGCTCACCTTCCACCCTCCCAACCTTCGCATGAACCAAATCATCCGCCGACATTTCCGCCACCTCCAAACAGACCCCACCACCAGGGATATATTTGCCTCCCCACCCCTTTCTGCCTTCCGCAAAGACCTTTCCCTCCGTGACTACCTGGTCAGGTCCACGCCCCCCTACAATCCACCGCAGGAACTGTAAAACCTGTGCCCACACCTCCTTCCTCACGTCTATCCAAGGCCCTAAAGGAGCCTTCCACATCCATCAAAGTTTTACTTGCACATCCACCAATAGCATTTATTGTATCCGTTGCTCCCGATACAGTCTTCTCTACATTGGGGAGACTGGACGCCTCCTAGCAGAGCGCTTTAGGGAACATCTGCGGGACACCCGCAACAATCAACCACACAGCCCCGTGCACCAACATTTCAACTCCCCCTCCCACTCTGCCGAGGACATGGAGTTCCTGGGCCTCCTTCACCGCCGCTCCCTCACCACCAGACGCCTGGAGGAAGAACGCCTCATCTTCCGCCTGGGAACACTTCAACCCCAGGGTATCAATGTTGACTTCAACAGTTTCCTCATTTCCCCTTCCCCCACCTCACCCCAGTTCTAAACTTCCAGTTCAGCAATGTCCCCATGACTTGTCCGGACTTGTCTTGCCTGCCTATCTCCTTTTCCACCTATCCACTCCACCCTCTCCTCCCTGACCTATCACCTTTATTCCCTCCCCCACTCACCCATTGTACTCTATGCTACGCTCTCCCCACCCCCACCCTCCCCTAGCTTATCTCTCCACGATTCAGGCTCTCTGCCTTTATTCCTGATGAAGGGCTTTTGCCCGAAACGTCGATGTCGAAGCTCCTTGGATGCTGCCTGAACTGCTGTGCTCTTCCAGCACCACTAATTCAGAATCTGGTTTCCGGCATCTGCAGTCATTGTTTTTACCTCGTTAAGGTGAGGCTGACAGGCCGGAATGGGGGTCGGGGGGGTGGAGATGTCAGGACGAAGATTGCAGGTTAGGAAGGTGGTGCTGAGTTCGAAGGTTGGGACTGAGACACGGTGGGGAGGAGACGAAATGAGGAAACTTGAGAAATCTGAGTTCATCCCTTGTGGTTGGAGGGTTCCTAGGCAGAAGATGAGGTGTTCTTCCTTCAGCCATCGTGTTGCTATGGTCTGGCGTTGGAGGTGTCCAAGGACCTGCATGTCCTTGGTGGAGTGGGAGGGGGAGTTGAAGTGTTGAGCTGCGGGGAGGTTGTGTTGCTTGGTCCGGGAGACCCAGAGGTGTTCTCTGAAACGTTCTGCAAGTAGGCGGCCTGTCTGCCCAATATAGAGGAGGCCACACCGGGTGCAGTGGATGCAGCAATGGATGTGTGTGGATGTGCAGTTGAATTTGTGGTGGATATGGAAGGATCCCTTGGGGTCTTGGAGGGAAGTAAGGGGGGGAGGTGTGGGCTCAAATTTTGCATTTTTTGCAGGAGAAGGTGCCAGGAGTGGAGGTTTGTTTGGTGGGGGGGGGGGGGTGGACCTGATGAGGGAGTCACCGAGGGAGTGGTCTTTTCGGAACGCTAATAGCGGAGGGGAGGGAAATATTTCCCTGGTGGTGGGATCCGGATGGATGAGGCGGAAATGACGACGGATCCTTCAGAGAATTCTTGTGAGCTTGTGAGAATATTTATAGAGCTTTCGCACAGACTGCACAGAAACATCGGGAAATGAGTAGGCCATTCGAACGTTTCTCATCACTGTTCATGGCCGAACGCATTCTACCCACCCAGCGTACATACCCCTTACTGTCGAAAGCTGTAGCGTCAGAATCACACAGACAGTTAGGGAATATCAGAAAAGCAGGAGAGTCGACCTTTCTGGCGTAACACCTTCATCAAGAATGTTTGTGACGGGTAGGGTCCCCGCATACCGAATGAAGGATTTATACCCAAAACGGCGATTGTATGCTCCTGGGACACTCCCTAACCTGCTGTGCTTTTCCAACGCCACTCTCTTCAACTCTGATTTCCAGCAAATGCCATACTCACTTTCAGCTGTACTGTATTACTTAACGTGAATGACCTAAAGATACCATGTAATGGGAACTACAGTAGTGCCTTTGGTTCACTCTGTGTTCGATCCAACACAAGATAATGATAGCTGATCCTCTGTCACCACACCATACTCTTGTCCTTTCCACATACTTTTCGTGTCTAGAAATCCTAAGTTATATGCAGTGCTTTTACTTCCACAGCCATAAGTGATAGAGAATTCCGCATGGTCACCAGTCTCTGAGTGCAGATATTTATTCCTGTCACAATGCTGAGAGGCTTTCTGTATCTATCAATGTGTCCCCTTGTTTTAGATATCGCAGCCAGAAGAGTTATCATCCCTGCTTCCAACCTCTCTCACTCTGTCAGTATTTTAGATATTTCACTGAGATCTCCACACACATTTTACTAAACCCCATGGAATACAGGACCAGTTGACAGGAATTCTGATACCACTACGTGCCTGTCATCCCAGAGACCAGTCTTGTCATCCTTCACTGCATTCCCTCAATGTCAGCTTTGTCCTTTATTCGGCAAAAAGCCTAAACTGCTGTGAATAATGCACAATGTTATTGAGGCTCTGTACAGCTACAGTAAGACATTCCTGTCGTCAAATCCCCCTGAAATAAAGGTCAACGCTTCATTTACCTTCTGACCTGCTTTCGGTTCCTCGATTTTGTGTTTCGTTACTAGTGCACGGGGGGATCCAATCCCTTTCAATGTTACAGCTACCCACTTGGGTGGCTCTATGTACACTGGTTAGCTTGTCAATGATATTTCCCGTATTAACTTCTCGCTTCAGAACTCACTGCCTTGCATGGACTTTGAAGGAATGTGAAGAAGGATTCAGAAAATGAAACTAAGTCGCTTGAAACATCAAAATCTTTCGACCAATTTACTTTTAAATGATAGGCTACCATTCTATTTTTCCCAAAAAAAGTGTCCAACGTAACATCTATCCACATTGTTTTTCATCCGCCACGTATTTGCCAATTCATTCCAATTGTCTTAATCACCTTGGAGCATTTTCACATCTTCCTCATCCTCTTACATTCCGACATCGTTTAGTGCTGTCAGCAGACTTGGAAACATTGCCTTTGATTCAATAAACCAAATGTTTGATACTTATTGTGAATAGCTGAGGCCCTATCACTGATCCCTGTGATACTACACTATCCTTCCAGTCAAAACAAAAATATTTTATTCATATTCACTATTTCCTGTCAGTTGTTCCATTCTAAAACCTTGTTTATATATTAATAATAATATTTGAGTTTGCACACTCGGCTTGAGATTTCATCAAAAATCTCTCTGAAAATTCAAATGCATTGCAGTCATTGCATTTTCGCAATTTGTCGACTAGTCAACTTCTCAAATATTATTCTCATTTCGTAAATCTGTTGTTGCGTTTGCCTATGCCCTTTATTTTCAGTCCCAATAAATTCTCGAACAACGTTGATTTACTAATTTAATTCTAATCCCTTCCCTCTACAGACTATTGTTTTCAAGTATTGCAGAAATGTTTGTTTGTTTGTTTCTTCTGTGAAGACAGAATTGAAATAGTTGCTTCATAGTTCTTCCGTTTCCCTGTTCTGCATTCTGCATCCCCTGGTTTCAGACTGTAAGGATGCTGCATTTGTTGTCTCTTACGTTGTCCATTGACAAACTTTCAGACGCTGTTTTCGATCACTCTTTTAACCCTTGTTAACATATTTTTCAAACGTCCAGCAATTACTGTTTTACCCTGCTCAATGATTGATTTCCCACGATCAATAATTCATAGAAGCATATGTCTGTACCATCAGACATACAGCACGGTCTACATTAGTCTTACGTTGACACATAACGTCCATATCCGTGAATGTTATGACACTTCGAGTGCTTGTCCAAGTACCTTTTACAGTTTGTGAGGTTACTGTGACAACTACATTCTCAGGAAGTGAATTTCGGATTCCAACACCCTCTGGGTGAAAACAAACAATCCTCAAATCCTTTCCAGGCATCAAGCCCTCCATGTTAAACTGTTTCTGTCATTTTCTTGTCCTTTTGACGAAAAGGAACAGCTGCTGTCTATTCACCCTATCCATGCACCTCATTGTCTGATATTTTCATGTGATATCACACTCAGTGTTCTCTACTCCAGAGCAAAAAATCCGAGCTGATTAAGCCTCTCGTCACAGTGGATATTCTCCATTACCGGGAAGGACATCCTGATGAATTTTCTCTGCACTCACTCTCCTGCAACTGTATTCTTCATATAACATCCAGTCAAATTCAAGGATCTGTGGAGAAGAACTTTATGTGTTTCTTAGTGTTCTGCCAGTCAAAAAGTACTCATCTGTCTAGTACCTTTGTTCCATATTGCATCCATTCATATTTATCTGTGTTAATTTCTGTCTAACATTGACTATCCATCTGATCATTCCATGCATATCTTCGTGTAACATAAGACCTTCCTCCTCACTGCAAAACACCCGGGCAATCTTTGTGACAAAAACAAATTTAATATTCAAACCCTCCCCACATTCTCCACATTCACATCTCAGAATTTATAAATACCACAACAAATAAGGGACACTGCACTGATCCATGTGGTACAACTGGGGACACAACCCCCAGTCACAGTTTCCCGTATCAGAAGGAGACAGAGTTGTGAAGAAAAAAGGCTTGTAGCACACAGGCCTTCATTCGTCAGGACATGGATTGTAGAAATTTGAAAGTTATTTTGCAGTTATGCAGGACACAGGTGTAGCCACACCAGGAGTCTTATGTTCAGATTTTGGTCACCTTGCTATAAGAAAGATGTTATTATTCTGGAAAGAACACAGAAGAAGTTTAAAATGATGTTGCCAGGACTTAAGCGTCTGAGTTATCGGGAGAGGTTGGACAAGCTAGGATATGTTTTCTGAAAAAGTCGAGTAGATGTAAACACTTGCACGTTAATGTCCTCGGTCTTTAAATAAACCGTCGGCCCGGCAATTTGTTTAAGTTCAGTGACTAGTGGTTGATTCAATTGTAATCGAAGGAAATGGCTCATAACAATGTTAAAGAGGTGCTTGGATTTGAAGATGATTCGCAACTTTGTCAAGGAAGTTCAGCAGGAAACCAAAAGACAACACTTTTAGAATTAGCAAAGAAGATAGAACTGGGTTGAAACAAAGCCGAAATTATAAGCGACTTGCTCAAACTCTGAGGTGTTTAAGGAAAACAGACGAGTGCAGGAAAGGTAGAAACGCTTAAATTATAATTGAGGAAAATAGTGTACGCAAAGAAACAGAAAAAGAGAAAGAGAGAGAAGAAAGAGAAACGGAGAGAAAAGCGAGGAGAGTGAGAGAGAAGGATCATGGCTGAGCAAAGAGAGACAGAAGAAAGGGACGGAGAGTGGAATAGAAAGGGAGACAGAGAAAGTGGAAGGAAAAAGAGAGAGAATAAATGGAGAGAGTTCTGCTTCGGGACCACTGCAGTTTGTCATTTTTATAAATGACTGGGACGCAGGCATAGCTGTATGGGTTATCAGGTTTGCAATTGACAGCAAAGTCGGTGGAGTGGTGGGAGTGTGGAAGAATGTAGCAGTTTTCAGGGAGACTTGGATAAACTGCAGAATTGAGCTGAGAGGTGGCAAATGGAGTTCAATGCAGATTAATATGAGGTGATTCACTTTGGGAAGAATAACAAGAAGGCAGAATACTTGGTCAATGTCAAGATTCTTGTTAGTGAGTACGTGCAGAGGGAACTTGGAGACCATGTGCACAGATCCCTGAAAGTTGTCACCCTGGTTTATAGTGCTCTTAAGAAAGTATACTTTGTGATAGGTTTAATAGGTGGAGTGACTTTGTTCTGGTGCCGTAATGTCTTGCTGCAACTGTACAAAACCCTCATGCGGCTGCACTTAGAATATTGTGCACAGGTCTGGTCGTCCCATTACAGGAAGGATGTGGAAGCATTTCAAAAGATGCAGAGAAGATTTACCATGATACTTACTGATCTGGAGGGAGGGCTTCAGAAATCCAGATCGGCGCAGTCTGAAAGGCCGAACGACCTGTTCCTGTGCTCTACAGTTCTTTGAAAGTGCAGAATTATAGTCCAGTAAGTGTATCATTCACAGGAGGGATTTGGTTATAAAAATATATGATATTGGACACTTAGAAATTAAGAGCAATTTCCGCAAGAACGATTTCACTTTTATGAAAGGGAAGTCATAATTTGCAAACCTCTTGCTTGAAGGTATTTCCTTTACGCATAGTCAATGGATAACTACTGGATGTTAGATATTCAGGAGAAATTTCGAAAGAACTCACACGGTAAGTTATGATAAAGAAACTAAGTGAACACAGGCAAACGGGAAAATAAAAGTGAGTTTTCCCTTGACATAAATAAGAACCAGAATGTAGATGATGAAACTTCATCGACACTCGACAGATTAACTTGCTGTCTGTCCATGAACGTTGTCTGACCCACTGCAATCTCCACCATTTAAATTTTTCAATACAGATTCCAGGATCTGCAGTAATGTGCTCTCACTAAAAGTACGTGCGTCCTGCATGCTTACAGAGTGTGTTGATGGGACTGCACGTGGAATAATGTTCGCTGTTTTGGTGTCCTGATCAAAGGAAGAATATCTTGAGCACATGCAGTGAATGAACATTTTCCAGATTAATCCTTCAGATGGCATGATTGTCTGATGAGTAAACTCGACCTATGTTCTGTAGAGTTTCAAAGAATTCTTAATGAAACCTAGAAAATGCACACAGAAGCGACTGCAGAGCACAGGCAAGGTTGACATAGTGTGGTTCCACTCTCAAGGAAAGGTGGTGTAGATAGATTATAGATCTGTAGACCAGTGGTTATCGGATCTCTCTTAAGGAAACTATTGGATAAAATAGGGAAGATGAAATAGATCGCCAATTAATGATAAAGATTGATCAGTAATAGTCAGCCTGATGTTATCAGGGTGAAGTCATACCTCATCATCTTCTCGATTTTTTTTTCAAGGACATTCTTCATGTGGTATTGCAGCAAGACCTTTAACAAAGCCCCATATAGAGACATAGAAGCAAAGGCTCCGAGAGTACGGAGAAAGTCTGTGTGGTCCAGTCTGGTGCATGCCGACCAACATTTCCCTGTTTCCATTTACTGGGGTGATATCCTTCTAAACGGTTCCTAAAGATGTATTTGTCCAAATGCCTTTTAGACATTGTTTATGTCTACATCTCAACCACTTTTCCTGACAGCTCATTCCATATGCGTACCATCCTCTGCGTTTCAGTGTTGCCCCTCAGGTTTTCTTTCACTCTTTCCCCTATATGATAAACGGATATCCTCTTGTTGTTGATACCCCAACATTGGTAAAAAAAAAAGTGCAATCACATACATGCCTCTCCTGATCGGTTTGAGCTTTTAAGATCCTCCCTCGCACTCTTATGCTTTAACGGAAAACATATCCGAGCTTGTCCAACCTCTCCCGATAACTCAGACGCTTAAGTCCTGGCAACATCATTTTAAACTTCTTCTGTGTTCTTTCCAGAATAATAACATTCTTCTTATAGCAAGGTGACCAAAAACTGAACACAAGACTCCTGGAGCGGCTACACATGTGTCCTATATAACTGCAACATAACTTTCAAATTTCTACAATCCATGCCCTGATGAATGAAGGCCTGTGTGCTACAAGCCTTTTATTTCACAACTCTGTCTCCTTCTGACATTGGAAACTGATAAACCAATTAAAGTGTCGTCGTTTCAAGAGCAACTTGGAAAGTTACATTCAAAGTTGTTTCAGTGGCAGGAGACAGAGGATGTTGGTCGAAGACTGTTTGTGTGACTGGGGGTTGTGTCCCCAGTTGTACCACATGGATCAGTGCAGTGTCCCTTATTTGTTGTGGTATTTTTCAATTCTGCAGATGTGAAGGTGGAGAATGTGGGACGGGTGTGAACAGTAAATTTGTTTTTGGCACAAAGATTGCCCGGGTGTTTGGCAGTGAGGAGGAAGGGTATGCATAGAATGGTCAGATAGACAGTCAATGATAGACAGAAATTAACACAGATATATATGAATGGATGGATTGTGAAAAAAAGGAACTAGACAGAGAAATACTTATTGACTGGCAGAACACTAAGAAACTCAGAAAGTTATTCTGCACAGATCCTTGAATTTGACTGGATGTTATATGAAGAATACATTTGCAGGAGAGCAAGTGCAGAGAAAATTCATCAGGATGTCCTTCCAGGAAATGGAGAGTATCCGCTGTGAATAGAGGCTTAATCAGCTCGGATTGTTTGCTCTGGAGTAGAGAACACTGAGTGTGATATCACATGGAAATATCAGACGATGAACTGCATGGATAGGGTGAATACACAGAAGCTGTTCCTTTTCGTCAAAAGGACAAGAAAATGACAGAAACAGTTTAACATGGAGGGCTTGATGCTTGGAAAGGATTTGAGGATTGTTTGTTTTCACCCAGAGGGTGTTGGGATCCGAAATGTACTTCCTGAGAATGTAGTTGTCACAGTAACCTCACAAACTGTTAAAGGTACTTGGACGAACACTTGAAGTGTCATAACATTCACGGATATGGACGTTATGTGTCAACGTAGGACTAATGTAGACCGTGCTATATGTCTGATGGTACAGACTCTATGCTTCTGTGATTCATTGGTTGTGGAAAATCAATCATTGAGCAGGGTAAAACAGTAATTGCTGGAGGTTTGAAAAATATGTTAACAAGGGTTAAAAGAGTGATCGAAAACAGCGTCTGAAAGTTTGTCAATTACCAACGTAAGAGACAACAAATACAGCATCCTTACAGTCTGAAACCAGGGAATGCAGAATGGAAAACAGGGAAATGGCAGAACTATGAAGCAACTACTTCAATTCTGTCCTCACAGAAGAAACAAAACAAACAAAAATGTCTGCAATACTTGGAAACAATAGTCTGTAGTGGAAAAGGGATTAGAATTAAATTAGTAAATCAACGGTTTTGGATAAATTATTGGGACTGAAAATAAAGGGCATAGGCAGAGGCAACGAAATGAGAATAATAATTCAGAATGTGACTGGTCGATAAATTGCGAAGAAGCAATGACTGCAATGCATTTGAATTTTCAGAGAGATTTTTGATGAAATCTCAAGCCAAGTGTGCAAACTCAAATATTATTATTAATGTATAAACAAGGTTTTGGAATGGAATAGCTGACAGGACATAGTGAATATGAATAAAATATCTTTGTTTTGACTGGAAGAATAGGGTAGTATCACAGCGATCAGTGATAGGGCCTCAGCTATTCACAATAAGTATCAAACATTTGGTTAAGTGAATCAAAGGCAATGTTTCCAAGTCTGCTGACAGCACTAAACGATGTCGGAATGTAAGTGGATGAGGAGGATGTGAAAATGCTCCAAGGTGGAGTGAATTGGCAAATACATGGCGGATGAAGAACAATGTGGATAGGTGTAACTTTGGACATTTTGTTGGGAAAAATGAAATATTGGTTTATCATTTAAAAGGAAATTTGTCGAAAATATTTGATCTTTCAAGCGACTTAGTTTCATTTTCTTAATTCTTCTGCACATTCCTTCAAAGTTCATGCAAAGCACTGAGTTCTGAAGCGAGAAGTTAATGCGGGAAATATCATTGACAAGCTAACCAGTGTACATAGACCCACCCAAGTGGGTAGCTGTAAAATTGAAAGGGATTTGGATCTCCCCGTGCACCAGTAACTAAACACAATAATGGAGGAACCGAAAGCAGATCAGAAGGTAAATGAAGCGTTGTCATTTTTTTCAGGCGGATTTGACGACAGGAATATCTTACTGTAGCTGTACAGAGCCTCAATAAGAAAACATGTCGAATATTGTGCAGTATTCTGTGCAGTTTTGGCTTTTTGCCGAATAAAGGTCAAAGCTGACATTGAGGGAATGCAGTGAAGGATGATCAGATTAATCTCTGGAATGACTGGGACGTTGTGGAATCAGAATTCTTGTCAACTGGGCCTGTATTCCATGGGGTTTAGGAAAATGTGTGTAGAGATCTCAGTGAAATATCTAAAATACTGACAGAGTCAGACAGTTGGAAGCAAGGATTATAACTCTTCTGGCTGCGATATCTAAAACAAGGGGACACACTGATAGATACAGAAAGCCTCTCAGCATTGTGACGGGAATAAGTATCTGCACTCAGAGACTGGTGACCATGCGGAATTCTCTATCACTTAAGACTGTGGAAGTAAAGACACTGCATATAACTTAGGATTTCTAGACACTAAAAGTATTTGGAAAGAATAAGAGTATGGTGTAGTGACAGAGGATCAGCTATCATTATCTTGTGTTGGATCGAACACTGGGTGAACCAAAGGCACGACTGTCGTTCCCATTATCCTAAGGTCAATCACGTCAAGTAATACAGTACAGCTGAAAGTGAGGACGGCATTTGCTGGAAATCAGAGTTGAAGTGTGTGGAGTTGGAAAAGCACAGCAGTTGAGGGAGTGTGCAATCGACGTTTTGGGTATAAATCATTCATTCGGAATGGATGACCCTACTCGTCACATATATTCTTGATGAAGGTGTTACGACAGAAAGGTCGACTCTCCTGCTTCTCTGATATTCCGTAACCGTCTGTGCGCTTCTGGCGCTACAGTTTTCGATAGTAAGAGGTATGTACGCTGGGTGGGTAGAGTACATTGAAGAGACCTTCGGCCATGAACTGTGATGGGAAAGGTTTGAATGGCCTTTTCCTTTCCCGATGTTTCTGTGCAGTCTGTGGGAAAGCTCTATAAATGTTCTCACAAGCTCACAAGAGTTCTCTGAAGGATCGACAAGACTGAGTTTCCCATTTCCTTTTCCGATACCAAGGCTGGAGCTGGGTGTACTGTCCAGTTTTGACCTTTAAGACCTCAGAGCAGTTTTATCCAGTTGAATGTCTTACATGGCCATTTCAGACACCAATGAAGAGTTTATCACATATCTGTGAGTCTGGAGGCACTTTTCCAACAGACCAGGAAAGCACGGTAGATGTGCTTCCTGAAAGTACATTGGGGAAACTAATTGGTGTTTACAGTTGATATTGGCTTCAAGATCACTAATACTGACACCAGATATCAAATCTCGATATTTTGTTAATTGCAGTATCCTGGTCTGGTTTTGTAATTGAATGACATTTCCACAACAGCAACATCTACACATGGGAACCTATCGGAAACCACACTGAGCAGGTTATTTCTGTTCTGCTTACAGCTCTATCAAAATGCACTCCAATCAATTTTACTACCGTGATGAGACTGAGGAAGTGGTAATTGGTCAGATTATAATTATCCTCCTGTTAGGGGACTGGACTTATTGGAGTAATTTTCCACATTGCTCGGGAGATAGCAGTTTTGGAGCTGGAATGAAACAGCTTACTCAGGGACATGGCTTGTTGTGCTGCATATCTGTTCAGTCCTGTTGTGGGAATGGGGTGATGGCCAATTGCCTTTGTCGCACCGACTGTGTTCAGCTAGTTCTTCATGTCACGTGCAGCGAATCGAATTGTTGAAAATGGGCATGTGTCATTCTTTTGGCATCGTAACGAGGGTGAGGTAAATCATCCACTCAACAACTGTGGCTGAGCACAGTTCAGATTGAAGATCAGTGTTTTTGCACTGACGTGCAGGGCTGTTCCATTGTTTAGGATGGCGACATTCGTGAAGCCCTCTCCTCCAGTGCGTCACTTAATAGTCGATCATCATTTATGAATGGATGGAACAGGCCTGCAGAGTTTCGATCGTTTCTGTTGGTTTTGGATCAGTTCACCCCTCTCCATCAAATTTTAGTTCTGCTGTTTGGAAAGTAGTCAAGCAAGTGCTGTCGATTTAACGGGTTGTCACCAGATTTAGATACGCATGTTTATGACTCTGGCATTCTCATCCACACTCGTCACTGAACTAGAAATCAGCTTGATGGGAATGTTACAAAGAGGGATCATCCGGGTGGCAACAGTTACAGACTGGGATTGAGTGAACTCTGCTTCTGTAGCTGCTGTGCTCTGCAGGCCCACATCTAATCTGCAATCATCTTCCTGACCTTTCCACCCCCACTCCACTCCGGCCTATCACCCTCATCTTGACCTCCCTCCACCTATCGCATTTCCAAAGCCCCTCTGTAAGTCCCTCCTCCCTACCTTTTATGTTAGCCTGCTGGACACACTTTCCTCATTCATGAAGAAGGGCGTATGCCCGCAACGTCGATTCTCCTGTTCCTTGGATGCTGCCTGACCTGCTGTGCTTTTCCAGCAACACATTTCCAGCTCTGATCTCCAGCATCTGCAGCCCTCACTTTCTCTCAAGGCCCACATCAATGTCAAGAATGCTCTATTCATATTTAGAGTAGCTCGATCATTGAAATTTATTATTTTTAACTGAAAATAAATTGAGGGCAACAAAACGTTGGTGATGACAGAAGAGTAATGAAGTCATAACGTATTACAGTTACATAATATGCAAACAGGGTGAGGAGTTACACAGGGGGGACAGTGTTAGCTGTCAGGGTGATGTTGATGGAATTGTGTGAGGGTGTCAGGATGACAGTGACATAGAGAGTTTGAGGTGATCAGGGTGACGACGACGGAGAGAATGTGAGGGGCTGGGTAACAGAGGTGGAGTAAGGGTGACGGGCTCAATTTGAATGTGACGCAGTGAGTGTGAGGGGGTCAGGATGATGGTGACGGAGTGAGTGTGAAGGATTAGGGGGACAGAGGAGTGAGTGAGTGTGAGGGACGACTTAATAGCCCTATTGTATAATTTCTGAGAGTTAATCTCATTAAGGCATATATTCGTTGTGTGTGATGGGAGGGGGAAGTGCATTGAGGCGATATTAGCCATGAACTAGAATTGCGTAATGCTCAAAAGGTATCAAATGGCCTTCTACTTTCATAATGTTTCTCTTCCGTCTGTGAGACAGCTTTGTAAATTTTGCCACAAGCTATCAGATGTCAGGAACAATATCTCTGCAGGATCGACACGACTGTGTTTCCCAATCACTTTTCTGATACTGAGCAACTATTCTGGTTTTATTCTTTAAGGTCTCGAGGTAGTTTGGTACAATTGAGTGTTACGGGATAAATGGTTCTACTAATTTAAACCAGGCACACAGATAACTTAACCTCGCCCTGTAATCTGTTACATTTCGAGTTGGCAAAGAACTATCTCTAACATAACTATTTAAAGAAAATAAATAACAATTTATTCGTTACGTCCAAAAGAGAACATTAAACAACTCCTTTCTCTGAAACCTCATTTTAGCTTCCTCTCCGGAATATTGGTCGGACAAATTTCCTCTTAAATTTACGGCAAATTAATTTTCAAACAAAATTGTCATCTTTGAATGTCAATATAAATCTGTGGATTCCCTTAGATCGTCATTGGTCTTCAGCTGCACAACTTTCTAACGTATAGGCACCTTTAAGAGAGCTATTCTGCTGGAAGAATGTTTGTGTTTGGCTGCTCTTTGCTGTTCTCCCCAACTATTCAAAGTACCAGATTTTAACATACACTAAAATATCGGCCCGGCTCGTTGGTTTGATCTTGTCCAAAACTGTAAACCTGTGGCAGCCAGAAGTTTCAGCTCCCTTAAATATACAGTAAACGTCTACAACTTCATAACACCTCCCCACGCGTGTAAAAACGAACCATCATAAAAAAGGCTTTGTATTTTTTATTCCTTAACATTACCACGACATAAATATAACTTTAATTAAGTTCATCATAACTTCTTCCCATGTGTGCATAATACAGTGGATATATATCAATCTCATGTAAACTTTATCAATTAAATCCGTGATAAAGCTCATAGATCACATTGTTATGACTCACAACTTGCACGATTTGTAGTTTAAAGTTCTGTGACATAAGACGCCAACATAATCGTCTCATATTCTTGTCTTGAAAGGATTGCATGAATGTAAGAGGATTATGACGTGTGTACACAATCAATTCAGACACATTGTTTGTTGCAGACACGAGGACGCTGCCTGGTCCTAGCTATGAAGTGAGGTTGAGTCGGCTAGGTTTATTTAAACTAGAAGAAATGAGAGTGTGGGGGGACATGTTTTAGATTTACAAAATCATAAAGGGTATAGACAGGGTGGATAGAGCCAAGCTTTTTTCCCAGGGTAAAGGATTCAATAATGAGACAGGACATTTGAATCGGCTCAGACTTGAAGCACTGAAGGGCCTGTTATTGGGCTGTAAATGTTCTTTGTTCTTTGACACATGAAAGTGTTATTTGGTAAGTATCAAAGTCAATAGATCTTTTTCGATCATGGAGTATTTCCTGTCGTGGATGTTGACTCTCTTTGTTTAATCATCTTCCTGTAGCAGTACAGCTCCAAGTCCGATGTCACTCGAATCGGTGGCAACCTTGAAGGGTTTCAAAGAGTTTGCTATGGCTAAAACAGGTGCGGTGTTTAATATTGGTTTCAAATGATCAAATGCCTCCTGGTACTAACCTGTCCATTTATAACCCACACAACTCTGTTAATGAATCTTTGGAAGGTGGCGGGAACGTTTTTCATTCCAATGGGCATCACTTTGAATTAATGTAGCCCATTTTGGATTACAAACGCAGAGATTTCTTTCACCGTCTCTGATAAAGATACCTGCCAGTAACCACGCAGTAAGTCCAACTTTGTGATGTAACTGGCTTGTCCAACTTTCTCGTTCTCCAATCTCGTTATTGGATCTGTGTCCGATTCTGTTACTGCGTTGACTTTCCGATAATTCACTTAAAATCGTTGCTTCCTGTCAGGATTGGGAACTAAACTGATGGGCGAAGTCCACTCGCTCTGTCTCTGGCTGCGGTGATATCTTCGTAGAGCATCGCCCCCACATTCTTTCGGAGCTGTCTGGCTTTGAAAGGATTATGCTGAAAGGGTGTTGTTTTATTCAATCAACATTCACTACGTCTACTTCATTTACAATAGCATTAGTCCTCCTCATCTGATTCTTACATATGTGTTCATACTACAGTAACAAATGTTTCACATACATTCTTTAGTCTGGAGAGAAATAGTTTGCTAACCTATCACACTCATCAAGAACTTCTCGCTTTTTAATTTTTTTTGAGAAGCATCAAAATCCACATCATCAGGATTTGATTCCTCACTCTCCTGGACGTAATTAAACATGTTTCTGCAGTGATTACAGGTAATAAACCTCAGGACTATTTTCCATCCCCCTTTCGGTGTCTGCATCAACATCTATTTCTTCAATTGTCTCTTCTTTCTGTTGCAAGCCCATTAGCCTTTCAGCTGTAAACACTTCAGTCTGGCACTCTACTTGTTCAGGTTTTTCCTGCACTATTACATCAAACAGGGTTTCCGCTTACTGACCCTAAACTCGTTAATCATTCCCTTTAGTTTTTGCTTCGTTCTGTGGCTTATGTCAGTGGGATCTCGATACTACTCAGTTTACCAGAATATTTCTGTTTTAACTCCTCGGTTTCTGGTCTTCCTTGGGCTTCTACAACAAGGGATGTAAGTCACACCTTCGAACCTGCAAAATGATTCCGAAGAACAAACTGGATTCCTGAAATTGACACTCGGTCAATCAATCCGACTGTTACTTCCACAGTATGGATTTGGAACTCCAAACTAATCTTACACAGAGGATCGCAAACTTTCTGTCCATCTATCCCACAAGGTACCACACTCTCAGGTAACAGATCACAATGAGTAAAAATTCGCCCATCTCTTAGTATTAGAGACTGGTTAGATGCTCCATAAATTAAACTTATAACTTCTTGTCCTCCTCTCCCCCACGCACCCCCCCACGTTTTTTCAAAATAGCCTTTCCCCACAGATGCGAATTCTTTATAGTGATCTGGCAAAATCCGCCACGACCTAGTCTGTGCAGTCTCCTGATGCTCCTCGACGTTTATTGTGGTTCCCTTTACTCGTTCCACTCATACCACTAGCGTAGCTTATTTTACTACATCATTTGCCGAGTTATCTGTGTGGTTACGTGTTTCACTTTACCACAGTGGAAACAGCTGAGGCCTTTCACCTCCTTTCCACCCTGTTGGGCTTCTTTGTTAAACCTGCGTTATCAGTTTCCTCTACCCTTTGTTTTGTAGTGTAGTATCTCCCCTTCTCCCAGGTTCTCTATCTCACGTCATGGAATTCTGGCCGGACGCTTGTCATAGGCACCAACATACATTCATCTGCTAATTCTGTTCTTCTCACTTCCTGAGCTTTCTGTTAATACACATGAATTCTTTGTCTGAATTCCTCTGGAAGAGTTTTTTTTTAAACTCCTCCAGCAGAGTAACCTCTCCTAGCGCCTCACATGTCTTATCTAATTTAGAGACCTGCACTTTTCTATCTAAAATGACGATGTTTAATTCTTTCGAACTCAACACCAGACTGACATGGTTCCGTCTTTACATTTCTGAACCACTGTTAGTACACTTCCGGCAGCAATTAATAAATACTTAAAATAGCCTGTTTGCCCTCTTCATAATCTCTTGACTGCTCATCTGACAACGCTGCAAATATCTCACGAGCTCTATCGACCAGTTTATTCTGAAATAAAGTTACCCATAAATCCCTGGACCACTCCATCTGCCTCGCCAATTTTTCAAACAAAATGAAGAAGGCTTTCTCAAACAAATGTGGCAGAGCTTTGACATATTGGTATATATGACTACGCTCTGTTTTCATTTCCATTCTGTTAATTTGACTTCACTGACTAATTCACAAATTCAAAATTTAAATTATCTCTCTTTTTCTCTCTGCCTTTCTTCTCTTTCTCTTTGCTCAGCTAAGAACATTCTCTCTCTTTCTTTCTCTCTTTCTCTTTTGTCACTCTTTCATCTTCCCTTTATCTTTCTGGCTCTCTCTTTGTATATCTTCTAACTCCGTTTTCCTTAAATGTAATTGAATGTTTTTGAACTCTACTGCACTTGTCTTTTCCTCTGAAATACTTAGGTATCTGAGTCATTCCCTTAAAAATTTAGCTTTACTTTTGTCTTTGATTAAATCCAACTCCAATCTCTTTGCTAATTATAAGAATAAGGTATTTTTATTTCCTTCTTGACTTTCTTACCAAACTTGGGAATCGTCCTCATACCCCAGAACCTCATTTTGCAACTTTAATAGCCATTTCTGTCAGATTTCAGTCGCAGTAACAGCAAGTAACCACAACTAAGCAATACGTCTCTCCAAAATTATGTCTAAACATTAACCGTTAAGTTTTAGAATCAACTGGGCTTTTTAGTAATCCAAACTTATTTAAGTCTATACAAATCACAGACTGGGTCTACATAAACGGTTCAAATCACGGAAACAGAGCCTCCAAACTTTTATGACACGGGGTATACCCTTCTGTGACTTAAACCTGACACATAGAGAAAAAAGTCACCTTGCCCCTTAATCGCATAAATTATGAGTCAGATAGAATTTACCAATCCCACAACTCAGAGAAAAATTACAATTTATCATTTAATTCCCAGAAAAATATTAACAATAAACATGTGCACTGTAATCATCCTTTGTCTGAATAATCTATCAATGTCCCACTTAATAACAATATACTGATTCTACCAAAACAAACGATTGATTTAAACAACAAATTGCAATTTCAAAACCAGTCATCTTTTGGATTTCCTTTTGTGTATTCCTCTGTAGATTTTCCTGTCTTCTAATCTTTGGTCATCTGTTTCACAGATTTCATATGAACAGGTCGCTTTCAGAGAGCAGTTCTGCGGGCAGTCTGTTGATGCTCTTTGCCAGTCTGATGAACTGTTCAAAATGCCTGATTTTTATAACCAAAACATCGGGCGGTCTCATTGGTTTCGTGACATCACAACATGTAAATTCAAATTCGATTGGATTTTGGTACCTTGGTGAAGAATCTAAACTGATTGCCCAATATCAGATTTGTTGTGCATCAGCGCAACTCAGCTCCAGCTATTTGTTTCCCAGCCAATTGTTACCATTTTCGATTTTTCAGCACACCCTCTGCGTGTTAAATCCTTGCCTGCTTTCACTCACCTGAAATGTACAGGTGAACACAGCGATATTCCCAGTCTAGCGATTTGAATCATCCCAACTGTTCACAGCGAGATTCCCAGCTTAGAATGGTACACGATCCCAGGTGTTAACACGAGTCAGCTGTTTCGGAGAGGGGCACCATCCCAGCTGTTCACATTGAGATTACCAGTTTAGATAGCTGGACCATTTCCGGATGTTCACAGTGAGATTTCCAGATAAGAGAGCAGGACCATTCCCAGCGCTTCACACTGAGATTCGCAGTCGAGTGATCTGGATCATTCTCGGTTGTTCACACCGAAATTCCCAGCTGAGAAAGTTGGATCAGTCTGGTGTGTTCACACTAAGATTTCAGGTTGAAAGAGCTGCATCATGCCGTCTGTTCACACCGAGATTCCCAGTTTTGAGAGTTGAACTATTCCAGTTGTTCACATGAAGATTCGCAGTTTAGAGAGCTGCACAAATAAGATTTCTACCAATGAGATTCCAGTTTAGTCAGCGGAACAATTCCTGCTGTTCACACCGAGATTCTCAGCTTCGTGGCTGTACCAACCCATTGTGATTCCCAGTTAATTGTGCTGGAAAATCACGGCTGTTCACACCGAGCCTCCCTCTTGAAGGAGCGGGAACATCCTGGCTATTGATATTGAGATTCCCAGCTGAGAGAGCTGCAGTATCCCAGCTGCTCCGATCGAGATTCCATTTTAATAGAGCTGGACCATCAAAGCTGTTCACCCTGAGGTATCCAGGTAGCAGCGCAGAACAATCCCGCCTGTTCACACTGAGATTCCAGTTGATAGACCTAAACCATCCAGGTGTGTTCACACTGAAATTCCCGGTTTAGAGTGCCAGACCATCCCAGTGTATTCATACTGAGATTCCCAGTTGAGAGAAGTACACTACCCTGTCTGTTCACATAGAGATTCCCAGTTTAGAGACCTGAACCGTTCTGGTGTGTTCAAAATGAGATTCCCAGCTGCGAGAGCTGAACCATCCCAGCTGTTCATACTGAGATTCGCAGTAGATCGAGCCGGACTATTTCAGTTGTTCACACGAGATTCCTAGTTTAGAGAGTCGGACCATCCCTTCTGTTCACAGAAGGGATTTTTCCAGATTGAAGAGCAGAACCATCCTGGCCATTCCCAATGAGATTCTCTCTTTAAAGCGTTAGACAATCCCGGCTATTCACACCGAGATTGCCAGTACAGAGATTTGAACCATTCTGAATGTTGACCCCGATATTTCCACTTAAGAGTGCTGGACCAATCCGGCTGTTCCAACTGAGTTTCCCAGTTTCAAGAATGCAAACGTTCCGGCTGTGCACACTAAAATTCGCAATTTGGAGAGCTGTAAGACTCCAGATTTGAAAACCGAGATTTCCAGTTTCGACAGTTGGGCCTCACTCGCTGTTCACACTGAGTTTTACTGTTTAAAGAGTCGGGCCATCCTTGATGATCCCAATGAGATTCACAATTTTGAGAGCATAACCATCCCACTGTTCAGACTGAGACGGACTTTTTGCACGAAACGGCCATTCTCGAGCTTCTGTGATGCTATCTGTCATGCTGTGCTTTTCCAGCAGCACATTATCGACACTCATTTCCAGCATCGACAGTCCTCACTTTCGCCGAATTTTCCCAAGTGAGAGGGGTAGGCTCTCAGAGCTGTTCACACTGGGATTCCCAGTGTAGAGAGCAGGAAGGTCCCAGCTATTCCCATTGAGTTTCCTAGTTTAGAGTGCTGATCCCAGCCAGCTGTTCCCCTGGAGAATCGCAGTACGTTCGAATAAAATGACCGCATTTCAATGTCAGCTGTTTCAGGTTCAGGGCGTGAACTGAAGGCACTTCTCACACTCAGATCTTCAGCTGCAAATGTGAGAGAGTGTTTGTGTTCTCCAGGATCACAACCAAGGATTTCCACAGAGAGCTCACAAATAGATCCACACAGTAGGTGTGCTCTCAGTGCAGCCCTGGAAATAGGCAGGCAGGGTATTTTATCACTTGGTGAGCGGCATACAGCTCCAATTCACCACTCCTTAAGCCAGGGCATAAGGGAATCGGAAATCAGGTGAATAGTTTCTCGCTTGTTTAATAGTGGATGGCAAAACTATTTTAACAATTATGAAGAATGAATAGCCCTGTAAAACGAGGAATTAGAAGATATTGTTACAAGTAAACACATTTAAAAACAAGATCCTGGCAATGTTGGAGTTCCGAAATGAAAGCAAAGTTCAAAGTTTGTGAGACGATTTGTAGCTTGGGTGCTCGTTGCTGTGGTTCTGTTCGCCGAGCTGGAAGCTTTTGTTGCAAACGTTTCGTCCCCTGTCTAGGTGACATCCTCAGTGCTTGGGAGCTTCCTGTGAAGCGCTTCTGTGGTGTTTCCTCCGGCATTTATAGTGGTCTGTTCAGCTGTCCGCTGTAGTGGCCGGTATATTGGGTCCAGGTCTATGTGTTTGTTGATGGAGTTTGTGGATGAGTGCCAAGCTTCTCGGAATTAAAACAAAGAACAGCCAGGGAATTCCTAGAAGCTTGGCACTCATCCACAAACTCCATCAACAAACACATAGACCTGGACCCAATATACCGGCCACTACAGCGGACAGCTGAAATGACAACCGGAAGCGTCAGGGACAGGCCACTATAAATGCCTGAGGAAACACCACAGAAGCGCTTTACAGGAGGCTCCCAAGCACTGATGATGTCACCTAGACAGGAGACGAAACGTTTGCAACAAAAACTTCCAGCTCGGCGAACAGAACCACAGCATGAAATCAAAGTGTTGGTGAACCTCAGATGGTATTTCAGACCTGTGGTCAGATTGGTCTAGCATTCCGAAGAAGCCAGCTCAATTCTTTGCTGACAGGAGGTAAATATTAGTATGACATCTGGGGGACTGTGAATGTAATTCCGAAAACGTCAGAAAGAAAATGTTATTCCGAGTAATGGTGACTATGAAACCACCATCAAATAACAAAACTGAAAAAGTCAATTCATGTCCTTTAAGGAGGGAAATTTTGTCAACCTTACCTGGTCTGGCTTATATGTGGCTCCAGCCCAGCAGCAAGATGATAAGCTCAAGAGGATGATGTATACAATTCGTTGCCTTCTGTCGTCAGGATACATGGTAAAAAAAAAGAGGAATTGCTGTTATATTTGTGCTGGAGGAAATTGAATAACATTCAAGTATTTTGTTTGTTTTTGTTCACTCGTGCGATGTGGGCATCTCTGGTTGGGTCTGTATTTTATTAGGTACCCTGAGGTTTCCTTGAGGATGTGCTGGTGAGTTACTGCCTAAAACTGATACCGTTCCTCTGTTGAAGATTGATTCACATTGCCATTAGGGAGAGAAATTCTAGGACTTTGACTGAGCAATACTTATGGGATAGTGGTGTGTTTACAGGTTAGGATGGTAACTTGCTTGGACATTTGGGTGCATAAGTATTGTGGTACTCCTATGGATATACTGCTGTAGTACTGGATTTGGAAGACGCTATTTAAGGAGCTTTGGAAAATCGTTTCAGTGCATCTTGTAATTCGAATACCTGTTGTTACTCAGCTTCGCTGGTGGAGGGAATGGATGATGATTAACTGATGCTACTCAATATCTGCCATTCAGATAAAAAGTCTGCTCATTCATGCTCTTTGTATGCTGGCTGACAACCAGTTCACCATTCATGTGATGGAGGCAGTGCACTCACGTATACTTTATTTTTCCATGATGCCTTCCGATGTGGGGTTTTACCAATCGTCTTCAAAAGTCCAAGTGCATCATATTCGCTCGCTTCCTCGAACAAACCACTGCAAGTAATCTCTGAACATTGGAGTACATGTGGTAGGTATCATTTCCCCTTTGTAAATTCGTGCTGACCATGACCAATACACACACAGTGTTCCAAGTGTTCTGTTATTGCAATTTTTACGATTGGCTCCCGACATTTTCTCACGTCTCAAGTCAGTCCAAAAGATCTAATACTTTGTTTGGACTCTACATCATTTGTTTTTAATAAGCGTGGTTACGTAACTGCTCTTCAATCCATGGGACCGACTTGAGAGTCTACAGATTCTTGAACAGTGACCACGAATGCATCCACTTCTTCCAGAGCCAATCCGTAAATACACTGGGAAGGGGTCTGACACAGTTCTCAGTTCAAAGGAAGTTTTTCTTATAGAGACAGAGGGGTAGTGTGATCAACATTTTAAGAATTCATTCAAACTCTATCTTAAGCCAGACATGCGTTCTTTATTACCAGATGTGCGTCGGTTTCTTATTTGTTATAGGTCTTGGTTTCAGCAGCCCACAGTAATCCGTGACGTCGAGAAGTCGAGTTGTTGCTGAATTGGAGATTTTTCTGTGCTCTTGGATGTGAAGGTTCTGGAGGAGAAGCTGAGCTGCTACATTGCCAATACATGTGAAATGATGTAACTCGTGCAAGACTACTGTGAAATCAATCCATCTCACAATCACAGAATAATTCCCACAGGAATGTGGCGATTCCACCGCTTCATGACTGGGCTGGTCTTTTGAGGAATTTCCAATTTACCTTCCATCATTTTTTTTGCATCTTAATCCAATTGTTCTTATAAAGTTGTTGTTGGATCTGCTTCCAACTCGCTTTCTGGAAACGTCTTCGGGGTGACTGGAGCTCATTTTCTCAAATATTCCTCTTATTTAGGAGTTTGAATCACAATGGCAAATCTCCTGAAACGTTCCGCTCTTAACAGAGCATTCAAAGTTTGTGCGAAGATTTGTAGCTCGGGTGCTCGTTGTTGTGGTTCTGTTCGCCGAGCTGGAAGCTTTTGTTGCAAACGTTTCGTCCCCTGGCTAGGCGACTTCATCAGTGCTTGGGAGCCTCCTGCGAAGCGCTTCTTTGATGTTTCCTCCGGTGTTTATAGTGGTCTGTCCCTGCCGCGAGAGAGCTGAGACAAGCCAGGAAATGGGAATCCTGCGCTAACCGACTAAGCGCCACATACGAACAACTCCGGTTCCTACAGGAATGCCGAAAGAATCGAGCGGCAGGGACAGACCACTATAAACACCGGAGGAAACATCAAAGAAGCGCTTCGCAGGAGGCTACCAAGCACTGATGATGTCGCCTAGCCAGGGGACGAAACGTTTGCAACAAAAACTTCCAGCTCGGCGAACAGAACCACAACAACGAGCACCCGAGCTACAAATCTTCGCACAAACTTTGAACACTTACGGGCGAGAGACGCTGAGACACGCCAGGAAATGGGAATCCTGCGCTAACCAACTAAGCGCCACATACGAACAGCTCCGGTTCCTACACGAATGCCGAAAGAATCGAAGCGGCAGGGACAGACCACTATAAACACCGGAGGAAACATCAAAGAAGCGCTTCGCAGGAGGCTCCCAAGCACTGATGATGTCGCCTCGCCAGGGGACGAAACGTTTGCAACAAAAACTTCCAGCTCGGCGAACAGAACTACATTAACAGAGCATCTTGGTATAACCGAAACAGAAAGGAATTCCCACATCCGTGAAACAGTTCTAATCCATGTCTTCCGTTGTCACATCAGGGTCTTGGTGTCTTTCGTCATGGCCAGAAAACAAAACTACCATAGAATGAGTTTTTATGAGGGTTTAATCGAAATAAATCATTAATTGCTTTTCTTAACGTTGTCTTTTGAAGGATCTTTCATGTTTTGTTCAATCAAGAAATGAAGGAAAGGTGTTTTGCTGAAATTACCTTTGTCAAGAGTGCAATTATGTGATACTGCTATGGCAGCCTTTTGACTGATAAAATGAAAATATAGTTCGATAACGTGGCCAAACAGCAAAGGATGCTGTGTGTATTCGGCACAGCAAAATGTGAAATAACAAAACCCACAAACCAAAAACAGTGGCAAGACTAGGGTAAGGTGTTCGCTACATTCGCATATTGTAAAAGAACTAGTTATCATCGACCAAAATTTTCATTAAGGTATCCACTACGTAAAATAAGGCCGAGAGAGAAAGGCACCTGGTCCTGCTGCACAAAGAAACGAACAGTAACATGCTATCTAAATAATTGACTCAGTTTCAAACTATTTCGTGCATCTCCCTGATTGTCCAGAAATGTAAAAGTTCCAGAAAACAAACAGAAAGTAAAAATACCTGGCTTCCCATGACGACCTTCTCTCTGAGGTCCACTCTTGGGCGTTCTGAGGTGAATAGCACGTCGAGAGATGGGCACCAGTTGACCACCTAGAGAGAGGGAAAAACGAGGGGGTGGGGGGAATAGAGGGAGAGAGAGAGAGAGAGAGTGCAGATTCACAACCCCAGAGAAAAAGCAACTGCGGAAATCCATATGAGAGGCGTAATATGTTGTAATGGTGATGGGCCAATTAGCAATCGCTGTTGAAAATTAAGGGTTGTTATCTCTTTGTAATCAATAAAATTTGGAATGCTTTGATTTGGTCCCACCTTGTGTTCGTATTCTTTTGACAACAACGGTATTTTGGTATGCCTAGCCAAATTCCTTCATAACATTCCAAACGGAGTTACCTAAATTGTTTCAAGGAGAAACTGGACAGTCTTGATATGTTGGAACAGTTGAGGAATAGAAGTTAAATCACATATTATTTTGCTAAGTGTTTTGAATGTTTTTCCATTTCTTCTGTTTTTGCTTCTATTTTAACTGTGGTGAAAGAATAACGTGGGTCTTGATGACGACACTAGTCGTTTAACCATTTGCATCACATCTGGAATGTAGAACCTTTTATTTGTCTCGAAAAAAGGTAAAAGCCAGAGTCGGGGAATATCCCCTTATAATGTTTTATGGGAACATGGTCTGGTTCGGAACAAACGATTGGCATAATACTTTCTAAGGCATGTGCACTAATGCTATCAGATCTCACTAATACAGCATTCAGCTCGATTTGGCATCATCTATCGTATAATCTCGAGGAATAGTTTTTTAAAACAATTTCTAACGTTTAATTTATGGAGTCAACTATTCCACGGGCACTATTTGCTAGTGAAATGAAATGCATGCCCGTCCGTGCAATTAGCAGAAGCCCATCTGATAACGAAATGAGTAAACGTTGAAAAAAAAACGCAAAGATTCAGGGTAATTCCAAACACCTGAAGCGGAAAGCACTGGCCAACGGACTGCAAGAACTGCAGTAGATTGGAACGAGGGCACACTGACAGATCAATCTTGAATTGTTATCTGTGAAGACCTGCGGTCAAGTTCTACAAAGAGATATATGCCACCTTCCAGATTTATTGAACAAATATAGGGGACCGACTTTTACAATGAAATCAGCTGCATGTGGTAATGTGGCGAAGTGGTCTAAAACGCGGGAGACCGTTTCAGTCGCGACAGAGGCATGGGTTTGAGTCCTCCTGCTGTCAATAGCTTCATCACTTCAAAATTGAAAAGGTTCAGAGAAGAGTGAGAAGGATGTTGCCAGGGGTTGAGGATTTGAGCTTGCTAAAGAGGCTGGGGGCGTTTCCCTGGGATGATCGGAGGGCGAAGGGTGACTTTATCGAAGATTAAAATATCATGAGGGCAATGGATAGGACAAATAGGCTAGGTATTTTTCCCTGGGATGGGCGAGTTCAGAACTAGAGGACATATAGTTAGGGTGAGGGGAAAAGATATAAAAGGTGTTGTGGTTCTGTTCGCCGCGCTGCGAATTTGTGTTTCAGACGTTTCGTCCCCTGTCTAGGTGACTTCCTCAGAGCTTGGGAGCCTCCTGTGAAAAGCTTCTGTGATCTTTCCTCCGGCATTTGTAGTGGTTTGAAACTGCCGCTTCCAGTTGTCAGTTCCAGATCTCTGCTGACGTGGTCGGTGTATTGGGTCCAGGTCGATGTGCTTATTGATTGAATCTGTGGATGAGTGCCATGCCTCTACGAATTCCCTGGCTGTTCTCTGTTTGGCTTGTCCTATAGTAGTAGTGTTGTTCCAGTCGAATTCATGTTGCTTGTCATCTGCGTGTGTGGCTACTAAGGATAGCTGTTCGTGTCGTTTCGTAGCTAGTTGGTGTTCGTGGATGTGGATCGTTTGCTGTCTTCCTGTTTGTTATTTTTAGTGTTTTGTGCAGTCGTTGCATGGGATTTTGTACACTACATTGGTTTTCCTCATGCTGGGTATCGGGTCCTTCGTTCTGGAGAGTTATTATCTGAGAGTGGCTGTTGGTTTGTGTGCTGTTAAGAGTCTGAGTGGTCGCAGCCGTCTGGCTGTTAGTTCGAAAATGCTCTTGATGTATGGTAGTGTGGCTCGTCCTTTGGGTTGCGGTATGTCCTCGTTCCGTTGTCTTTCCCTTCGGCATCTGTTGATCAAATTGCGTGGGTATCCGCTTTTGGCGAATACATTGTATAAGTGTTCTTCTTCCTCTTTTTCCAGTTCTGGTGTACTGCAGTATGTTGTGACCTTTTTGAAGTGTCTTGATGCAACTTCTTTTGTGTGTATTGCTGTGGTTGTTTTCGTAGTTTAGGACTTGGTCTGTGTGTGTGGCTTTCCTGTATACCTTTGTGGTGAGTTCGCTGTTCGGTGTTCTCTGTACCATCACGTCTAGGAGTGAGAGTTGGTTGTCCTTTTCTTTCTCTCTTGTGAATCGGATTCCTGTGAGTGTGGCGTTGAGGATCTGGTGTTTGATCTCTATTTCTGTGTTTTTAATGATTACAAAGGTGTCATCCACATTTCTGACCAAGAGCTTGGGTTGAATTTGCGGTAAGACTGTTTTGTTCTAATCTTTGCATTACCGCTTCTGCTATGAGTCCAGAGATGGGTGAGCACTTGGGTGTGCCGTTGATTTGTTCATATATTTGGTTGTTGAATGTGCAGTGTGTTGTGAGGGACAGGTCCAGTAGTTTGAGTATGCCGTCTTTGTTGATAGGTTCAATGTCCTGTTGTCTGTTCTGTATGTCCACCAGGTTGGCTATTGTTTCTCTGGCTTGAGGCATAGCACTCATCCACAGATTAAATTAATAAGCACATCGATCTGGACCCAATACACCGACCACGTCTGCGGAGGTCTGGAACTGACAACCGGAAGCGGCAGATTCAAACCACTACAAATGCCGGAGGAAAGATCACAGAAGCGCTTCACAGGAGGCTCCCAAGCACTGAGGATGTCACCTAGACAGGGGACGAAACGTCTGCAACACAAATTCCCAGCGCGGCGAATAGAACCACAGCAACGAGCACCCGAGCTACAAATCATCTCCCAAAGTTTGAACTCGTAGGGTGAGAGACGCTAAGTTAAGCCAGGAAATGGGAATCCTAGGCCAACCGCCTTAGCGCCACATACGAACAACTCCGGTTCCTGCATGAATGCCAAAAGAATCGAATCCTTCCACTATGTGTCAGATACAGACCACCAGTCAACAACCCACAAGCCAGGGACACAGCCAGGCAGAACGGATTCAGGATGATTCAGGTAATGATTACAGACGCTCACAACAGACTTCACAAATGCAGACAAGAAATTGCGCGCCAAAAATCCTTAATTTCAAAAACCACCAATCAGGAATGGACCTGGACCATAGAACAGGCCGTCACCATAGGACAGAACAGGACCCACACACCGCCAGAAAACGACACTAAAAGAAAAAATGGCCAAACTACTACACAACAGAGGACACCACGACACACGCCTGGGTTAGAAACCTCTCCCCCAGAGAGCTCACAGACAGGGAAAAATAATACTGGCCAAGGGACCCAACTACAACCACAGGGACGCCAAGACAGCAGACTTCTAGCAGCACTAGAATGCACACTCAGGAACAATAGACTGACAGAAGAGATGCAACAAACAGTGAGACAAAGTATCGTACCTCTGATGACAAGGAAAAAGACACACACATAAGCTCAGCACCAAGGAGAGGGAAGCACTCAAATCACTAAGAAATGATAAGAACATAATCATACTACCAGCAGACAAAGTCAGAATGACTGTCATCCTGGACAAAGCAGTCTCCATCCAAAACGTGCAACAAGTACTTGCAGATACCAACCCCTACCAAAAGAGGGAGTTTGACCCCAATCCACAGCTCACAAATAGGATAAACAACACACTGAGGAATCTACAAAAAAAAAATGACACATAACCAGGTTTGACCTACTAAGAATGAAACCTGAAAGCGACAACACCCCCAGATTCTATGGACTACCTAAAGTGCACAAACCAGACATCCCACTCAGACCCATAGGAGCACTACCAGGGACACCATCACACAAACTTGCTAAAGAATTACAGCAGAAACTGAAACACCTGATCAGCGGATCCAGACATTCTATGCAATCAACACAGGAATTCTTGGACATCCTCAGAAACATACACATAGACAAGGAAGACACCATGGTCTCATTCGATGTAACGACACTGTTCAACTCTATCGACAAAACCCTAGACAGAGAAACAATAGCCAACCTGCTGGACATACAGAACAGACGGCACGGTGGCACAGTGGTTAGCACTGCTGCCTCACAGCGCCTGAGACCCGGGTTCAATTCCCACCTCAGGCGACTGACTGTGTGGAGTTTGCACATTCTCCCGTGTCTGCGTGGGTTTCCTCCGGGTGCTCCGGTTTCCTCCCACAGTCCAAAGATGTGCAGGTCAGGTGAATTGGCCATGCTAAATTGTCTGTAGTGTTAGGTAAGGGGTAATGTAGGGGTATGGGTGGGTTGCGCTTCGGCGGGTCGGTGTGGACATGTTGGGCCGAAGGGCCTGTTTCCACACTGTAATGTAATCTAATCTAAACAACAGGACATTGAACCTATCAACAAAGACGCCATACTCAAACTACTGGACCTGTGTCTCACAACACACTGCACATTCAACAACCAAATATATGAACAAATCAACGGCACACCCATGGGCTCACCCATCTCTGGACTCATAGCAGAAGTGGTAATGCAAAGATTAGAACAAAACAGTCTTACCGCAAATTCAACCCAAACTCTGTGTCAGATATGTGGATGACACCTTTGTAATCAGTAAAAACACAGAAATAGAGATCACACACCAGATCCTCAACGCCACACTCACAGGAAACCGATTCACAAGAGAGAAAGAAAAGGACAACCAACTCTCATTCCTAGACGTGATGGTACAGAGAACACCGAACAGCGAACTCACCACAAAGGTATACAGGAAAGCCAAACACACATGCCAAGTCCTAAACTACGAAAACAACCACCGCAATACACACAAAAGAAGTTGCATCAAGACACTGTTCAAATGGGCCACAGAACACTGCAGTACACCAGAACTGGAAAAAGAGGAAGAAGAACACTTATACAATGTATTCACCAAAAGCGGATACCCGCGCAATTTCATCAACAGATGCCGAAGGGAAAGACAACGGAACGAGGATATGCCGTAACCCAAAGACTAGCCACACTACCATACATCAAGAGCATTTCGAACTAACAGCCAGACTGCTGCGACGATTAGGACTCATAAAAGCAAACAAACCAACAACCACTCTCAGACAACAATTCACCAGAACGAAGGACCCGATACCAAGCATGAGGAAAACCAATGTAATGTACCAAATCCCATGCAAGGACTGCACAAAACGCTAAAAATGACAAACAGGAAGACAACAAACGATCCACATCCACGAACACCAACTAGCAATGAAACGACACGACCAGCTATCCTTAGTCGCCACACACGCAGATGACAAGCAACATGAATTTAACTGGAACAACACTACTATTATAGGACAAGCCAAACAGAGAACAGCCAGGGAATTCGGAGAGGCATGGCACTCATCCACTGATTCAATCAATAAGAACATCGATCTGGGCCTAATATACCGGCCACTGCAGCGGAGAGTTGGAACTGACAACCGGAAGCGGCAGATTCAAACCACTACAAATGCCAGAGGAAAGATCACAGAAGCGCTTCACAGGAGGCTCCCAAGCACTGAGGATGTCACCGAGCCAGGGGACGAAACGTCTGAAACAGAAATTCCCAGCGTGGCGAACAGAACCACAACAACGAGAACCCGAGCTACAAATCTTCTCACAAACTTTGAAGATATAAAAGGTATCTAAGAGGCAACATTTTCACGCAGTGAGTTGTGCATGTTTGGAATGCGATGCCAGCAGAAGTGAGGGAAGCTGATACAAGTGGTGGATGAGGGTGTAGCACATAACAGCAGAGAGTTCACAGATAAACCTGACCATATATTAACTGAGGAAAAAAAAAGATATGCAACAGAACTCACAATCTTTCTATGCAGAAATCTACTTCCAAATAAGCAAATTTTCATAATATCATAGTACTTGCAATGTGGAAATGATTTCAATAGGTTATGTCACACGGTATTCATGTCAGATAGGGCAAGTTTATTCTAAATGTAACTGTCATCATATTAATTTGGCGAATTTGCAGAAAACCGTCACAGTGGGTATTTTCAGGAGATATAGCATAGTGCTCGGCACTGCCTACTTTTAGTACAACAACCGAGTAACTGAAATATTGCACTGGAAATTCCAAAGTGTTTCTCTGCACAGTAGTGATTATGTCTCACCTACCCAATCTCCATGCCTCAGATTCAATGTGCGACCCGTTTGGTTGCAACGTTTTTTTTTTCTTGATTGGCGCATCTTGAACATTTCACAAAGTGTTTTGACGATATTCAGGAACCAGGTTGGAGACATACGTGACGTACCTGGTGAAGCAGTCGATATTGGATCTGCAAAAGCGACATTGTATAGACGCAATGGCAAACAGTTGCTTCCAACCCTCTGTGAACTTGATTAGATTACTTACAGTGTGAAAATAGGCCCTTCAGCCCTACAAGTCCACACGGACCATCCAAATAGCAACCTACACAGACCCATTCCCCTACACCACTGGGTATTTAGCATGGACAATTCACCTAACCAGCACATTTCTGGACTGCGGGAGGAAATCCACGCACACACGGGGAGACGGTGCAAACTCCACACACAGTTGCCTGAATCGTGCATTGAACCCGTGTCTCTGGCGTTGTGATCCTTTACTGCTAACCCTCGTGCCACAGTGCCACCACTACCCACTATGCCATTACACACTGGACCCAGTCGTGCAAACAACTTTCTACATCCACACTCTATCTCCTGTCACTGAGCCACGAATGCATTCAATGCCCCAGCTGTGATATCACCAAAGTCCTGCATAATTTCACCAAGACATTCATGTTCCTGTACCTAAATCCACTCACTGCGAAGATCAGCACACCACTTCACTTAGTCTCCACTTGTTGCACGTTCAGAGGTTTTTTTGTCAGGATGTCCTGATCTCATTACACCTCCTCGGTTCAAATCTAGCACCATCCATGTTTTTACTTCTAAACCGATTCACTGATTCAGATATTGTGAAAAGCTGCGGTCGAGGCATGTCGTACGTTTTCAGATAAATATCTATTTCCAATTAGTCTTTTTTTGTCTACCATACAGTTCTCGAACCGTGACATTTCACCGCCCCCAATGTCAGAGTCAGATTGGTTTTATGCTAATCTATTCTGTAGGACTTATCAAAAGCCATCAGAAAAAGTCCAAGAAAACTACATCCACTGGTTTCTACTAATCAATGACACTGTTTGCATCCCCGAACAACTCCAATAGTTTTGTACAACATGATTTCCCTTTTAATAATTCTTGGTGATTCTGTATAATACTTCATTCTTTTCCACATGCTCAGTGAGTAAATGTTTCATAATGGGCTCCCGTATTTTGGCCAATGCCAACATCAGGCTGACTGGCGCAAAATTCACAGTTTTGTCTCTGCGCCCCATTTTAAACATTGAGTCTACATTGACAAATCTGCAATCTGTAGGAATTATTCCAGAATCTATCGAATCTTGAAGGATGACCACTAATGTTTCCAAAGGTTTCTTTTGTTAATTCCTGAAGTATTCTGCGATATAGATTATTAATGTTTATGGATTTATCTAACTTTAATCCCATGAAGTTTTCACAAAACAAACATCTATGTTCCTGTACTCAAATCCGCTCACTGAGTAGACCAACATACCACTTAACCTCTTCACCACCTGAGTGCTTATGTTCTGCGACTGCTGTATTAGGACGTGCATGTCTCATGACGCCTCCCCACTTCCGATCTGTCACCATGCATATTCGATCCAACTTTAATCCATGAAATTTTCTCAAACTAAGAAAGACATCCGTGCTGCTACACAAATCCGCTCACTGTGAAAACCAACATACCACTTAACTTAACAAAACGAATTTTCTCCATTTCGTTCCTCCCTCTGTCGTCTGTGCTCCTAGCATTTTCCTTTGTACAAAGATACAGAATGCAGCAAATGTAGAAATGTCATTTCCTCTTACTGTCAGCGGTACTTTTCAATATCATTTCGACAAAACGAGTTTAGATACGAATGGTGAACTGCAAACCCTCTCTTTGTGACGACATTTAATTTCCTATAGTCTCTGCATAATCTAATTGAAGTGTTTGGGGTTGGGGTTGGTTAGGAATCAATGCTACAGGAGACCTCCAATGACTCTGAGAGTACAATCAAGACACCCTCTGTCCGGTGTCTAGATTGTCATCAGTAATTTGCGTATTTTAGGTGGGTTGAATCACTTCCAACTACTTGTTTCGGTCATTGGATTGCCTTAGGAATACAAAAGAAATACGGCAAACAGTTTAGCTCAGTTGGCTGGGCTGTTGGTTCGCAGAACAGTATGATACTAACAGCGTGGATTTAATTCCCATTCCTGGTTTGAGGTTAACATGAATGAATCTCCTTCCTCACCGGAGCTGTGGTGGCACTTCAAGTTGAACCACCACCACCAGTCGCTTCACCTAATAAGAGAGCAGCCTCTATGGCATATTAAAACTATGGCGAAAACACGAAGAAAGCAAGAGTTTGATTGTTCTGGGCAAAAAAAAGGTTCATTCTACGCACAAGGTCGGTATAATGCAAGAAATAAAGGCAAGTTTAATTGTGCAAAGGACAGTAATTAAATGCACGTTATACTCTATTAGAAGACAAACAGCAGTTTTAATCGCAGGCACATTCTTCATGATTCCTACGCTAAGGATCCCATGAACTGACAACACCTGCCATACCCTCCCTGACAGCTTGTTTGGAAACATTGGAATGCCAGGATTTTCAACTCCCCACCGAGGGAAGTACCGTTTTAAAACGTGTGCAATTTCTGAGGGGCTGGCCTTCGATTCTCTTGCCTCCAAATAGCCCTGTGTTTGGAAGGTTTTGCTCTGATAGCGTCTGGTTGGCATATCAACTCTCGAATGTCTTGATTGAATGATGTTCTTGTTTGATTTCTCTAATCAACATCTCTTTTCAGCCTCCGTGGTTCTTGGTTCTGAAGCTGTTGGGTCGGCCTGGAACCTATGGTGAAGCTTTTTATATAAAAAAAATATTGTTGGAAAGTCTGTCCGTCAGGTCACATGAGGGCTAACGGTTTATAGCCCCGTTTTGCACCCTCAAATCTATGTTGTCCATTTTGTTTCTGGTATTGCCCTGAAGGTCAGTTGGCTTCCTGACAATTAATATGTGCGAATGCATTTTCATTGACGCTGAATGCCCGATGTCTCTGCGAATGAATCTTGATTGAGTTGACTGTCCATTATCCACATAGGTTCAAAAAGGCCATTATATATAATGTGAGGGGTAAAGGTCAGTTTTAGTCTGGAATGTTAAGCATGGTTCTTTTCTGGTGGAGCTGTGAATTGGCAATCAAGGGAGAACAATGATTCCAGGCAGCCTTCTCTGTGCCTGCGTGTTTTTCCAGAGCTCAGCCCAGCTGCTTCTTTGTTATTCAAAATCCAGGGTTTTAGATTAGAGGAATGTTTTGCTCAATCCGACACAGGAGAACTCCAATTACTCTGACAATTCAATCATTTCATTGGCCAATAAGTTTGAACTTCATTTGTTATTTTGCCCTGTTTCTCCAGTTTTAAACAAAATGTGTTTTGTTTTATTGGGACTGAATTACCTACATCCGCTTCATATTCGATTAACGTGGTACATCCAAGTGTATATTTAAAAGACAATACATTGGTGTAGCATTAGACCTTTGGACCATCGAGTCGGCTCTCCTATTCTGTCATGTTGGATTTGTTTTTCACCCCCATTCTCCGACCTTCTTTTCATTATGTTTGAACGAAAGTCGGAGGAGTTGTTGACAGTGAGGAAGGATGTGGCAGGTTACAGCAGGATATAGAGAAGCTGCAGAGCTGGGCAGAAAGGTGGCAAATGGAATTCAATGTAGCTGAGTGTGAGGTGATTCACTTTGGGAAGAATAACAAAAAGATGGGGTACTGGGCAAATGGTCGGATACTTGGTAGTGTGGATGAGCAGAGGGATCTTGGTGTCCATGTACACAGATCTCTGAAAGTTGCCACCCAGGTAAATAGTGCAGTGAGGAAGGCATATGGCGTGCTGGCTTTTATTGGTAGAGGAATTGAGTTCCGGAGTCCTGAGGTCATGATGCAGTTGTATAAGACTCTGGTGCGGCCGCATCTGGAATATTGTGTGCAGTTTTGGTCACCATACTATAGGAAGGATGTGGAGGCACTGGAACGGGTGCAGAGGAGGTTTACCAGGATGTTGCCTGGTATGGAAGGAAGATCGTATGAGGAAGGACTGAGACACTTGGGGCTGTTTTCATTAGAGAAAAGAAGGTTTAGGGGTGACTTGATTGAGGTGTACAAGATGATTAGGGGGTTAGATAGGGTTGACAGTGTGAACCTTTTCCCGCGTATGGAGTCGGGTATTACAAGGGGGCATAGCTTTAAATTAAGGGGGGGTAGATATAGGACTGAAGTTAGGGGTAGGTTCTTCACTCAGCGAGTCGTAAGTTCATGGAATGCCCTGCCAGTAGCAGTGGTGGACTCTCCCTCTTTATGGGCATTTAAGCGGGCATTGGATAGGTATATGGAGGATAGTGGGTTAGTATAGGTTAGGTGGGCTTGGATCGGCGCAACATCGAGGGCCAAAGGGCCTGTACTGCGCTGTATTCTTCTATGTTCTATGTTCTATGTTCAATGTTCTATGAACCCATTACCAATCAAGAACCTATCTGTTTCTGCCTGAAATACACACAAATGGGCCTTTGCAGCCCTCTTCAGTGATGTATTTCACAGATCTACCAGTTGCTGGATGAATAAATTACTCGTAATCTCAGTTCCTAAGGGTGGTCCTATCACTCAGAACCTGTGCCCTTATATCCTTGTCTTTCTGAGTCGTGGAAACATCTTCTACATGTCTACTTTATTCAGGCCTCTCAGTAATCTATACCTTTGAAAGAGAGTCCACCTCATCCTTCTAAACTCCATTGAGTACAGAACGAGCACAGACGTCAGCCACTCCTCATATAAATGTCTTTCATTCTCTGAGCAATCTTTCTCTATGCCTCTGTTTATCTTTCTCCAGATGCAAAAGTATGGCGTCTGAATTCTCTACCATATATGAGTTTGTTCACCTAACAGGAGGAAATTCATTTTGGGAATGGACCATTTCTCTTTGACTGTCCTGCCTTTACTCATCCACATCTCCACTACACTCACTACTTGACACACCTACACACGACGGAATAGTTCCTTAAAAACTGGGAAAGGGATTAAGGATGCTGCTTTCAACACATGATGAGGTTTACCTACAGCTTGACAAGTTCTTTTTAATTCATTTGGGTGGATGCGGGTGTTCCTGGGATAATATTACTTGCCCGTCATATTTTGCCCTTGAGAAGCTGTCTTCATGAACTTCGGCAGTCCACCCGGTGTGGGTTTAACCACAATGACATTAGGGAGGCAATTCCAAAATTTGGGCGCAAAAACAGAGAATGAACGACAATATAATTTCAAGGCAGTTATGTGAGTGGCTTGCGGAAGAACCTGAATGTGTTGGAGTTTGTCTATATCTGCTGACCTTGTCCTTCGAGATGGAAGTTGTCATGGGATGGGCAAGTATTGGCTGAGGATCTTTGGTGAATTTCTGCCGTGCGTCTTGTAGATAGTACACACTGCTGCTACAGAGCGCCAGTGGTGAAGGAACGGATGCTATTTCAATCAAGTGGGTCCCTTTGTACTGGATGCTACCAAGCTTCTTGAGTGGTACTGGGGACTGAACTCGTCCAGACAAGTGGAGAACAATCCATCTCACACATAACATGTACCCTGTGGACGTTGGCGAGGGTTTTAGGAGTCAGGTGGCTACTTGTCGAACCATGTCTTGCCTACGACCTACTCCTCTTTTTTTTGTGGCGAGTCCAGTTGAGTTTCTAATCAACGGGAACTCCCATAAGGGATGCAGTTTTGATAATACAATTGAATGTCCAGCGGGGGGGTCATGGTTAAAGTGTCTCTTATTGGTGATGGACATTGGCTGGTATTCATGTAGCGCAAGTGTTAATTGCCACTTGACAGCCGAAGCCTGGATATTTCCAGATCTTGTTGCATTTGAACATGGACGACTTCACTATCTGAGGAGTGGAAAATGGTGCTGAACATTGTGCAATCACTGGCAACAATACCAACTTATGATGGTGGGAAGGTCATTGATAAATCAGCTGAAAATACCCCGAGGAACACGTGTAGTGATGTCTTGGATCTGAGATGACTCAGCTCCAACAACCACGGCCATCATCCTTTCTGTCCGGTATGACTCGAAACACTGGCATGTTCCTCCTGAAAAGAATTGATTCCAATTTTTCTGTTGATACTTGATGCCTCACTCAGTCGAATGCAGCCTTAATATGAAAGTCTGTCACTCTCAACTCACCTCTGAAAATCAGTTTGAACAGAGGCTGAAATTAAGACTAGACTGACTTGCAATGGCAGAACCCAAACTGACCGTCAATGAGCAGTTTATTGATGAGCAGGTGCTGCTTGATTGTGGTGTTGATTACTCCGTTCATCACTTTAATGAGGGTCGAATGTAGTCTGACGGGCTATAATTGGCCAGAATGTATTTATCCTATTTCGTATGTACAGGACATACGAAGGCAATTGCCCACTTTCTCAGGTCGGGGTTAATGTTCTAATTGTACTGGAACTGCTTGGCTGGGGAGTGAGAATTTCTCAGCTGGAAGTCTTCAGTGCTGTTACCGTAATGCTGTCAGTGTCTGTAGGTGCGTCTCTGCCGACAGGGAGAGAAGAATCAGTATGCAGGCAGAACTCATTAAATTGGAGGTTAATTCATGTGGGAACCAGTTCAATTACGTAGAAGGCCAAATGATCTTACCTGGATTTGGGCTCGACGTGCAAACTCAGTTATACACTTTGTCTTTAGCTACGATTAGAAGATAGATCAATGACACACTCTAACCTGTACAGTACTAAAGCAGCATTTATTTTAATACACTTCTATATTACAATAATAACATACAACGTATTTACAGCGCTTCACGCCTAATTCATGCAAAAAAAAACTTGTTAAAATTCTAATCAATGCAGCAAAACGCTATGGGTAGCTTCAGTTTCCTATGACCTCATGGTGTTTATCAGGTAGTATAATCTCGAGTCCTTGAGGTCTTTCTTTGGGTCTTATTCATTCGCATTCCGAAGTGACTGGCTGTAATTCCCTCAGATCTCTTTCAGACTTCATGACTATTAAGGACCGCTTGATTTCCTGTATTCACTGAATTGCATTCATTCGTAACTAAGTGATAAAAGATTTGTAATATTGATTTCTGTTATAAAGTGTTAAAGTCATTAAACTCTTTCAACTTCAGAGTTTTGTGGTTGTTTCCATCAGGGTGTAAAAGATAAATAATTTTCCTAAAGCTAGTTAACTTCACGTCGAAGTCTATATATACACACACATATAAATGTTGAAACCTACCCGCACGAATGGAAAATTTCTTGTCTGGAACTTTTTTTAATGTTCTGAGTAAACTAATAGAAACATTATTAATTTAGCTGTTATACTGATGCCTGCTAAGGAAATTTATAAGCTACATCTTGTAGCTGGTCTTTATGCTTTTACTGGCGTAATTGATTTTTCGTTAGTGCGCTGAGAATATTTGCTTGTTTGTTCCTGAGCATGTTCTTAACATAATTGTCCAGGACAGGTGCTTGCTCAAGACTCACTTTCCTGGCTTTAGTGTCGTTTTGTTCCAAGGTATCATTGTTTCCTTTACTTAAAGACATGGACAGACTGTTCGTCTTGTTTATCCCTTCATATCAATATTCTAATCCAAAAGCATGCTACCTCTTTCTGTTTGTCAGCCAATTTGTGTGTGAAGACTTGGGCCATTTTATTATAAGCACGTACGTATCACCCGACAGTCTGCTATAATTGAAATGACTCCAAGCAGAAAACAACTCAAAGATGTCAATTCGTGACCAGTGCTCAACTCAAGCGAAACTCAGATTAGAACGAGTTCTCATTTCCTGAAACGATCCAATTGAAAACTATTTCTTGTAAAAACCACATGCATTTCAGCTGATGTGAAAGGAATCTCGTATTTAACAATAATGCAAGTAGTAGGACGCATCAGTTCCATAGCTATATGTTTGACCTGCCTCGTCCACCTCTCTTTTCACTTCAAACAAAACTTAACCAATTCTTGTCTACGTAATTTTCTCCAGTCCCTCGAGTAATGCACACCCCACTAATATCCCCGGGCTTCAGAAGCCTTGGTATATTTGTAACGTCCTCCGGACTGTTTAGCCATTCTGAATTCTGCCCAGAATTCTTTTGCATATTTTCACATAGGCAAGTTAAATAACAGAGCAAATATATTAAAACAGGCCAGATGTACCAATCATACTGGAGGTTTAGCAGCTGAGTGACCAGAATTGGAAATTGAAGGATGGTAAACATATATACAGGTAGGGTAAACAGGCCAGGACTGTGAAGTAGATTTGTGCATAAAGGATACGATCAGTTGTTGTGAAATTATTCAATTTGCATATTGCTTTTCCCAGCCCTGGGCCGCCACCCTGATGCATCGATCCTGTCAGACAGTGGTAACAGCACATGTAACAGCCTCAATGGGAAGATTGGTCTCCTCATGTTTCTGTTTAACAGGCTCAAGCGGCTGAATGGACCCCTCCTGTTCATGTGTAGGAGACTCTGGAGGCTGAATGACCATCTCCTCCTCTATAACAATCACGGTGGACTGGACGAACTACGGTCTATTCTTCTGTAAAAGGCTCGGGAGGCTGAATAACCTACTCCTCTTCGTGTCTAACAGGATTGTAGCTGAAAATGTGTTACTGGAAAAGCGCAGCAGGTCAGGCAGCATCCAAGGAAGAGGAGAATCGACGTTTCGGGCATAAGCCCTTCTTCTGAAGAACGGCTTATGCCCGAAACGTCGATTCTCTTGTTCCTTGGATTCTGCCTGACCTGCTGCGCTTTTCCAGTAACACATTTTCAGCTCTGATCTCCAGCATCTGCAGCCCTCACTTTCTCCTAACAGGATTGTAGCTGAGTATTTGCTCTCCAGCCAAAGCTCCCTGCTCCGAACATTATTTTTCTTTTCTTCCTCTATTTTCCTTCTTTTCTCCATTTTTTTTCAATTGCACTTACCCGGAGTTGAAGGCACGAGCGAGAGACCCCTGGAGCCGAAACCCAGAGTGGAGGCCAGCACAGGGAATCAGTCTCGGAAAAGAGGCTGGCGCAAGAAATTGAGTCAGAGCAGAGGCTTGTGAGGGGAACCCAGTCCTGGAGAAAACTTACTTTGGAGCAGCTGAGAACCAGACTGTAGGCTTGAAGCGGACTGTTAACTGTTGCTTTGACTTGGATCCAGTGCTATCGATCAGGACACATGTGGAAACCCTACGCTGAGCTCCTGCTATGTAGCATTATTTCGTAATTTGTCTTTCTGACTGTAAGTTCCACCGTTGTAATTGTCACATTTCTGAAGGGTACTATGAATCACTGCAAAGTAACACAACTACTTTTCTTCTTTATTCTGTACACTTTTTATGTAAGATTTGTACCTAGGTCCTTTGTACCTAAGATAGAGCCACTTGAGGCAAGACGATAAACTTTTCACTGTACTCCAGCACTGCTGTGATTGAGAACATGTGCCAATAAAGAATACTCAAAATAAGGGATATTCTAATAAAGGATGATCAAACTCTAACAAAATACAGAGGCGAAATGAAATCCTCCTGCAACTCTGTAACAGTCTCGAGGTATTAAATGACACAGCAACCAGGTATTTCGAGCAGCTGTTCAACTCTCACTTACGGTGGTCCCTTCTTTCTCAGTTACCCAAACACAATCAACACAATGTACTCCAAGTGTTCTCTCAGTGAGACCCCGAAAAGCTGCAGTAGCTTTTCCGAATGTTTTGAATCATTGCCTTTGGAAAATGTGTGAATATTCCAGTTTTCCACCTCTCCAAGTGGGGTAAGCTCGAATGGTGTCCGCCTTTCCGTCTGGGAAAGGCACAGTGGGGCCGAAATGCTGTCCTCTGTTCCCGAGCAGCAGTCACAATGCTTTGAATGATGTCTGAATGTTCTGAAATATTTGATTATAGCACTTAAAAATATGAGCTGTCTTACACAAAGTCAATGAACACAAGATATTGTTACCCTCGGTAATGCATTCTAAAAATTCACCCCACTTATCATTTTATGCAGCTCGTCTGTTACTTTATCCCTGTCATATTCTATATACAGTATGGAACATATACAACCTTGCACTGTTCTGGCTCTACTCCCACATATAAGGAAGAAAAATGAAAATGGTTGAACGATTTATGGTCCATCCTTCAGAAAAACTCAACTATTGCATCTAGACCGAGGAAATGTTACCTTTTATGTGATATGGAAAGCGATGTAAGGATGGGGTTAACTGACCTGTTTGTTTGGTAACTGTGATTAATGTCAGTTTCCATGGATACTAATTATTTCAGTGAACGGTGTCGAGTTTTTAATGATAAACGGGTGACGTTGGAAGTGTTTTCCCATACTACGAGCGTGAGCATAAATAACAGAGAGCAGCGGCTCCATAGAGAAAGGGAGGGAAGAGATCCGAATCTGGAAAAATTGTACTCGGATGTTCGAACAATGGGTCAGAATGTGAGAACAATAGACTGGAATGTTGCAACAATGGACAGGAGTTTGACCTGGCATGTTTGGTACCTTTCTACATATTATGGTGGAATGTCATTATCGATGCGGATCCAATATGTAATTGCGATTATTCAATATATTTATTATCCTATTCTGGCTATTGTTGGTATCCCTGGTAAGTCTCACTGTCATGTTATTTTTCTGTCCACATATGTGATTTTATTACTGTTCCTTTTATGTACTGTGCATTCCTTGCCACTATTACACTTCTTGTTGACTCTCTGAATTCAGACATTCACTCCACAAACCACTGCTAACCGTATCATTGACCTTGTTTATTCACGCTCCACCTCATTGATTCTCGCAGTGTCCACTATGGGACACGATCTTTACCTAAAAAAATCATTCTCAGCTGAAAACGTTGCACAATTGTATCACTCTTCTTATTACTTAAATATCGATTTAAAAATCACAAAACACCAGGTTATAGTCCAATAGGTAAATTGGATGCACACTAGATTTCGGAGCGTCTCTTCGAAAGCTCGTGTGCTTCCAATTAAATCTGTTGGACGAGAACCTGGTGTTGTGCGATTTTTAACTTTGTACACCCAAGTCCAACACTGGCACCTCCCAAATCTTAAATATCGAGAACATTGAACTCACTGTCTTCTACTCTGATCACAAACTATATTTTCTTCCTCTGGCTCCATCTCATCCCTGGAAAATATCTGAGGATGAAACACACGAATCGCTACTATTGTTATCACATTAGCCATAACCTGATAATTTCTACTTCTTACAATTCACACGTCCCCATATACGTTATGGGCTAATCCCGTCTGCTATTTGACCCTTCAACTATGGAATATAATCTTAATGATGCCAATATTCTGACACAACTGAATCTTAATACTGGCACAAGAAAATATCAGTCGATACTCCACGTTGTGTAACGGACATCACGCTAAAATTATATCTCGTTGAAAGTATAGACGCAATGTACTGTCAAAGTTTGCAATGCTCCCCATGCTGAGCAGATAGCCCAGTTTACTGAGAAGTGCGCGAGCATCGTCAGCACAGCTATCCATGGTGGGCTGTCATCTTGCCTCAGTGTTTGGTATTTGATCTGTTTATGTGAGGCAGACTAAGAACTTGATATAACGCACCATTTCGACTGAACTGGTAATGCCTTTATTCAAACTTAATGTGATTTGGAACCTTCAACATCTCACTCCTCAAGGAAGTCTCAATCAACGGTACCTTTTCCGTTACGTTTTCTCGAAATTGTTCAGTCAATTGTCTGTTTCTAATTTAATCTGAATCTCCCCATTTAAGAAACGACTGCCTTTTACGCTGCATGAAAACAAGGACAGGTTATGTTTCGTAATATATGCTACGTTCCAAACTATTTTACGTTGAATTTACCTGTTTATATCTGTTATCAGATTCTCTGTCTTCTCTAGATAATTTAATTTTCTATTTATTTTGACGCCTTCGTCAAACATAGTGATAATGCATCAATTCCACTCCTCCAAATCATTGATATAAATTGCAGCACTCGACACTGTGTGACTCCCCTGGGTCCGTTCTGTCAAATTGTCAAGAATAATATATCCCGAGTGTCCACTTCTTGATTGATATCTAGTCCTCGGCTCAAGGGTCCAGATGACCTACTCCAACGCCAGTTTCTTATGTTCTTATAGATTTCCTCACTATCCACATCTCTACTAACTTGCATGTCATCTGCAAACTTACTCATTAGTCCATCTGTATTTCCATCCAGACCAATTGTATCTATAACAAACAGCTTGCAAAATACGACTGGCCACAGGCCCCGAATGAGAAAAAAAACAGCCCGCACAACTATCTATGTCTTCTATGACCAAGTGAATTTTGCATCAAACTTGCCAACTCAGCATAGGCTCCATGTAACTGAAGCTTCTGAGCAAGTCTACTATGAGGTATGTTTTAACATACTTTAGTATCTCCATGTCGACAACATACACGGCCGTACCACTGTCAATCACCATCGTCACTTCCTCAAAGAACTCAATCAAGTGTGTGAGACTGCTTCACATAAAGTCATGCTGGCTAACTGTAATAAGGCAGTTAGGAGTTATAATGGAGAGACATGAAAATAAAAGTGCTGCCATAATCAGATCAACCATGATCCTATCAAATGATGCAGCAAGCTGAGGGATGGAATAGCCTACTCCGAATTCATACAGAAACAAATTTTCCTGATTTTAATAATAGCTGTACGATTCTTAGTATACACTGTGCGAATCTATAGCCCCATATACAACATAATACAGAGAACAGAGAACATGACAGCGCAGTACAGGCCGTTCTGCCGTCGATGTTGTGCCGTCAGGAGGAACCAATCTGAAGCCCATCTATTCTCTACAATTCTGTTTCCATCCATATATTTATCGAATGAAGACTTAAATGTTCTTAAAGTTGACGAGCCTTCTGTTATTGATGGCCGTGCATTCCACGCTCTGACGACTCCGTGAGTAAAGAAATAATCTGACATGTGTATTGAATCTATCACCACCCAATGTAAAGCTATGTCCCCTCACTATCCGAGCAAAATGGCTCTCACTATCTACCTGTCTACATCTTTGATTATCTTATACGTCTCATTTAAGAAACCTCTCGACCTTCTTCTCTCTAACGAAAATGGCGTCAAGTCCCAAGTACTTTCCTCAAAAGACCTTCCATCTATTGCAGGTTACATTTGTCGTAAACCTCCTCTGAACCCTTTCCAAAGCTGCCACAATATTCCAATGATGTGGTGACCAGAACTGTAGGCAATACTCTAAATGTGGCTGCACCAGAGCCACTCAATGCCTCTATTAATAAAAGCTAACGCATGGTATGTCTTCTGAACATCCTGATCAAGCTGGTGGCAAATATATTAGGGATCTATGTATTTAGACACCGAGACATGCCTGCTAATCTACACTGACAAGAATGTTACCATGAGTGCAGGACTCTTTATTCCTGATTTGGAGATGCCGGTGTTGGACTGTGGTGAACAAAGTTAAAAATCACTCAACACCAGGTTATAGTCCAACAGGTTTAATTGGAAGCACACTAGTTTTCGGAGCGACACTCCTTCATCAGCTGATGGTGGAGGGCTCAACTCTAACACAGATTTTATAGCAAACAATTACATCGTGATGGAACTGAAATTATACATTGAGAATTTGCTTGTCTGTTCAGCATTTCATCTTTTAGAATACTGTGATAGTGTCTCTTCTTTCATGGGTAAATCAGAAAACTTGTTGAATTCTCGGGTTAGCTGTTAACGATGGTGATAGCTGGACAATATGTTGAAGGCGTTGGCCCCCTGTGTTCTCTGTCTGTGCCATGATGTTTAGATTGAATCTAATCGAAAAAGTGAGATAACTCCGGGTTTGTGATTTACACATGAAAGAAGTTAAACTGTCAGTGTATTCTAACAGATGAAATCTTAACAGACAATCAATTTTTCAATGTATAATTTCAGTTACATCACACTGTAAATCTTTGCTATAAATTCTGTGTGAGGATTGAGCCCTCCACTATCACCTGATGAAGGAGCGTCGCTCCGAAAGCTAGTGTCCTTCCAGTTAAACCTGTTGGAC